>NC_137862.1:40329211-40609211 GCF_963924005.1 Protomyctophum bolini
CCAGTTCGAAGCCGGGCTCCCCCAGAGTTAGTGTCGAAGTGTCCTTGAGCAAGACTGAACCCCTAATTGCTCCCAATGAGCAGGTTGGTGCCTTGCATGGTTTCCTCCGGCATGGGTGTGTGAATGGGTGAATGTAATGCACAATCTATGTAAAGCTATATAAAGGCACCATAATAGAAACTGCATGTTTTTGGAGATGCAGTGCATGACTTTAGCCACATGGTGGCACCAAATGAACAAATGCCTGACAGATAATGAAACTTGAAGAGAACAAAATTAATGCTAGACAGTACAGTACATAAGAAACTGTGTTTTGTTAAGACTTAGAACACAATAATGCCAGTCAAGTCATACATTTAATGATTGCTAAAACTTTACTTCATTCATGATTTTAACTATATTATGTCGAGAAAAGTCCTTGTGCACACCTACAAGGACAGGTGCGTTGGAGACGGCAAAGAAATGCGAATCATGAGATAAAAAAAGAGGTCCCGCACACGACGTTCTAAACGATGTTTTAGACTGAAACGTTGTCACTCAGCTGAAATAAACTGCTGCTCTATAAGTGAAGACAGTGTACAGGACCTTTTTTCATTACACAGAATAGCTGCTTTACACAATTAATTAATTCAATACATTCAATTACACTAATCAAATTAATGCATTAACAGACAAAATAAGCAACTACCTAATGATAGACTGAACAACACTTTATACACATACACAGTTTGCGTATGATAAAGTAGATCAGGGGTTCTCAACCCGTGGGTCGCGACCCATGTTGAGAACCCCTACAGTAGATTGCCTCATCCCTGAGAAACAACAATATTGGCCACTGTCACAATAACTCAGAAAAGGACAGTAGCTCCAGCATAACAGCTTTGATGTGTCGGTATCTGGCATTAACCACTAAACCCTTGATTGTGACACGATTGTGAGCTTGTAGATTTGCTATTCTTTTTGCAGATAAGGACATTGAAAGTGGTTTTACCTCCATGAAGCTCATTGAAATGTAGTAGTGTGTACTGTAGAGTGTGTGTGTGTGCGCGTGGTGGAAAGTAACAATTTACTTAAGTACTGTCACTGTACTTAACTTATTACTATTTTGTGGTATTTGGACTTTACTTTACTATTTCCAATACTTTTACTTCTACTAAAATGTGTACTTTTAACTCCACTACAATTATTTGAAAACTGTAGTTACTTCGTACATTTTGATTAGTACAAAACATACATTATAACCACTTCAGCCCTATACACATTTTGGCCATTCGATGCGACGCATTGTGAGCTTGTAGATCGGCTATTTTCAAACGTTTTAAAAAAAAACTTGAAAAGGGACATTTTGCACAATGAGTACTTTTAACTTTAGGTACATTTCGGCACCAATACTTTTGTACTTTTACTCAAGAAGTACATTTAGAATTCCAGACTTTTAATTGTAACGGAGTATTTCTTGCATTGCAGTGTTGGTACTTTCACTTGAGTAAAAGATTTGAGTAATTTGTGTGTGTGTGTGTGTGTGTGTGTGCGTGCGCATGCGTGCTCATGTATGTAACGTTTTGTAATGGAGGCTGTACAATGGATACATACAGTACGCATGGCAGTATTTTACCAGTATCTAGTTTGTGGTACCAGTGGATAGTAAACGGGCACATTGGGGTCACACACTCTGAACCCGTGTGCAGCAGCAGGGAACGGGTCGGCCATAGCCGGGGCAGCAGCAGCATATTCCACATTGTTGTTGTACTGCCACTGCCTCTCACAGTCCACCAGGGTGAACTCAGGGCTGAAGCAGACTTCAATCTGGCCCAGGATCTGAACACCTGCATTAACCTGGAAACACCGACACCACCACAAACAAGCATATTACAGACAGACATGTGGCCAGTGGTGGTGGAAAGTAACTAACTAACTTAGTTTTCTACCTTTTGTTGTGTTAAGCATTATGTTATACTTTAGCTATAGAAAAATAGCAGATCTATGAGCTTGTAGATCTGCTATTATTTTTTAAAGCGTGGAAATGTGGCGCAAATCTTTTCATATATTAAAAGATTTGAGAATATATTCTTTCAGAGCAAATTTAGACCTGGTCTCAGGTCTAAATGAGTTAAGCACTGAACTAACTTAAGTACAATTTTGAAGTATTTGTACTTTACTTGAGTGTTTCCAATTTCCAGTACTTTTGCGTCTATTCCACTACATCTTAGAGGCAAATATTGTATTTTTCGCTCCAGTACATTTATTTGAAAACTTTAGTTACCACTAGTTACTTTGTAGATTTTGATTATTATTACAAAACATATAAACCACTAAATATTACATTTCGGCCATTTGAAAATGCCTATCTACAAGCTCACAATGGGTGCAGGTCTTTTTTTGCTGTCGGAAAAAAGGCCGCCTCCCGCTCACAATGCATCGAATGCGATGCATTGGAAGCTTGTAGATCTGCTATTTTCTAAAGATTTTTATACACACCGCCACTTGCTAGGTTCACCAGCATTTATTGAAATAGCAACATTTCGGTCTTTCGACCTTCATCATATCAGGCTTGATTCAGACGTTGTACATTCACAGCGAGACACACGGCAAATACATTCAAGAAGTATAAACATCAACCAATCAAAATGCATGTGATAATTGTTTGACAGATAACAGCTGTGTAAACCAACGTCATGTGAGGTAAAGGTACAGTGTACACTGTTATCTGTCAAACAATTATCACGTGCATTTTGATTGGTTGTTTATACTTCTCGAATGTATCAACGTCAGCCCATTCTGAATCCAGCCTGAGGAAGGTCGAAAGACCGAAACGTTGCTCTGCTATTTAAATAAATGCTCATGAACCCGATCCGTTCTTCTACTCAAGTGCATTTTGAATTCCGGACTTTTACTTGTAACAGAGTATTTCTATGTTACAGTATTGATACTTTTACTGAAGTAAAACAACTCGGCAAGTGAAAATAGGCAAACATTCTCGTCCCAATAGCCCATCTACAAGATCAACGCGTTGTGATCTTGTAAATGGGCTATTTCGGTGAAGAGTTTTGATCTACAGGACGCCAGGCAACTGAAGTATAGGTGTAATATAATATTGTAATAAGTATAGTACTATAATAACACAATACTGTTTGGTGATGCTTTAGGACAAAGGAGTCATCCAACGAATTGCACTCAGTAATCTATACAGGTTCTGTGTCCGTCTACACTAGATATACGTGAACGTGAATGTGATTATTTTTTTTACCTGGGTTTCCTGAGCACACTGGATTTTAGGTGTGACACCATAGGCCTTCTCAATGGCTGCTTCAATGTCTGCAAACTACACAGACATTAAATGGTTTATTTAGGTATGGCCACATAAATAGCAAAAGAGCATTAAATACTGTATAAGAGGTAAAAGAATAATGTATGGACATAATATCACTGTAAGGTGGAAACCTTGTTGCTTTTCAGGAAATGGAAAAATGAGTCCAGAGATTTTTAATTTGTGTGAATTTCAGCCTCTGTGGGGGTATTTATATGCAAATATCATGACCAATGGCATTGCAATGAACATCAACGATGACGTTTAGGTGAAAAGAGAACATAAAAAAAGTTGTAATTAATTAATAAAAATATGTTGTAGTATTGCAACGCTGGGTGTTACAGGGTTACTGCAACGGCATCAAGAGCAGTAAGGCTATGGACCAGAGCTAACATACACTGTACTGTAGGTACATACTACATACTGTAGCATACATGACAGTAAAGGTCATCCGCAATACAATCATGCATTCACATTATGCTAGACTGCAATCTCCATGTCAATGTAATATGACATGATGTGACTTCCACAGTGGTATGAACACAATAATGCTCACTGAGTAGTATGTGGACTAACTGAAACCAGTAAAAACACAACATTTACTCAGATTGCAATAGAAAACATGTATTATACACCATCACAATAAACAAGTTACCTTGTAGTAATTGATTGATGGGATGATATTAGACTTCGCCAGGGCTCTGTGGTGAAAGCAAAAGGTAAGGTTTAGATTTTAGGTGTGTGTGTGTGTGTGTGTGTGTGTGTGTGTGTGTGTGTGTGTGTGTGCTCGTTTTGTACCCAGTCAGATCCACTTTATGGTACAGTTCCAGTGCCTTGCCAAAGTACTTATGTTCGCTGTTCAGAGACTCTGCCTTGGCTGCACATGTACCATGCTTATGCCACTCATACTTCCTGTTCAAACGGGGAGACACACAGCAGTGGCAGTGAGTCACAACACAATGTGAGGACTGGCAACTAGAAAGACAGCAAGTCAGTTGTGTAGGTACGATAAGTTATTATAGAAAACAGTGGAGTACGAGACAAAGGCCACCATTGAACTTTTTGCCATGGAGGAACATTGTAAATAAATAAATTTTGTTGTGGACATTATTGAGTCATTGCGGAAGACAGAGACAGACAGACTCATTACAATAGTTTCGCAATCGCTTCACAGCCACTGCTGGCCTGCCATATACACGCCAGTGGTTCTCAAACTGTCATGTCAAGGACCCCCAAATTGACACTTATTAGCCTGCAGACCTCCATTTGAAAAGATATCCCATGAGATAAGATGTTTATGGCCCTAGCAGTGATTCTCAACCATTTTAATTTCAAGGACCCCCAGTTTGACATGCATTAGGCTACGGACTCCCGTTTAATGACATTTCTATCTCTGGGACCCCGGTTTATATTGTAAAATCAATGTTAATTTAACTCCAAATGGACTCGTTAGGGTCCATTTGGATCAATTTGTACACTCTCTGAGTTACAGGCCCATAAGGGTCCATTTGGCTGCCATCCTAACTATCTATCATTTAGCTGGGGACCCCCTGCAACTCCCTCAAGGACCCCTGTTGACAGAGGCCCTGCAGGCTGCCGTCCAAACTAATAGGTTGGTTTCTGTTGAATTGAAATGATCGGATGACAACAAAGTATAAATCATGCATAACTGAGTCAATACCAGAATTCAGAGGAGGTTGGTTTGAGGAGGTCAGGCCAACTGCTCTCCATGTCTGGACGCAGATCCTGAATGGGAAACAATTATTATTTCGGAAATTAAGTACTCATAATATACCAACCTGCAAAAAGACAAATTCCCAACTTGCCAAACTGTTTCTCTCCATTTTCTTTCTCTTCCCCATTTCTAATCTTTTATTATGATGAATCTTTCATGTATACAGTACATTGTATTAAAAAAAGCGGAATTGAAAGAACATGGTTCGAGCACGTACACACACACACATGCACAATAGTGTCTTACCTCTATCAATGAGGAGTTGAAAGGCCATGATGAATTACAGTCATTCCCTTTATCTGGCCTGTAAAACACCCACACAGACATAGATATGTGGGCATCATAAAACAGGTGGTTATAGCCAAGCAAGGTGACAGCAGGGCCTTTGATTTATTCACCTCGTTGATGAATAGGTGACCAACCAATGTTTGCTCAGTTAAATGTTTTTTTTTGTGGCTTTCGCCTTTATTTTATATTTTTTATGGAGGGACAGACAGTAGGCTGACAGGAAATGGGGCAACAGATGGGAGGAAGACATGCAGTAAAGGCCGTTGGGATCGGGAGTCGAACTGCCAGACTGGATTACCAGCCAAGGTGCCTGGACCACTGAGCCATGGCCCAGGCCAACGTTTGCTTAGTTATCATAATATTAAGCCTGCCCATATCTTGTTGGTGGCAGGGTATTTTAATCTGTCCCGTCTGTTTTGTTTGCCAGTAAGATAACTTAAGAATGGAATGGAATGATTTTCAAGAAAAGTGTTGGGATTTATCAGTAGGCACATAATCATGTGTCGCAAAGGGTCACACATGAGTGATGTAGAACAAGACATATGGGGGCGGGCAAAGTTTTCATCCCAGGTGCATTCCTTTAATTTCTTCCTTTTCCCTATTACTTTCTCCTCTCTGTGGTTTATTCTTATTTATATATAGTACTTGAATGAAAGTCTCAGTAAATATGCATTATAAATGCATATTTATTATATGAAAGTCAAAGCCATAATAAGACCTAGCAGGATATGGTAGGCCTACTATTATATTGGTGAATTGGACACGATGATGGATAATGCTTATCAGCCACTCAAATACAAGCTTTTTTTTTTACTTACCAGAGACCATGCAGTGTCCAGGTGTTAATTTTGGCATGACAGTGTTCCATCTACAACACACAGGAGTACAGTTATCATTAGGCCACTTCAGAACACACACTTTAGTGTTGCTTGCTTTGTAAATGTTAAGTTAACCGAATGAACGAGAAATATAACGTTAATTAAAACTAAAATGAAGGTGTGGTGCAACTGTCGAAACAAGTTTGGTCCAAAAAGAACATTTGAAAACCTAGACTAGAGGAAGGGCAAGTACACCACTGCAAACTGACCACTGACTTCAAACAACAAACAACATTTGAAAGGAATGAAGAAGTGAAATGCAGGAATGGGGATTGGCAGTTGGCCCAAAAAGTATCGACAAAAGAGGAACAAAAGTGGTGTGCACTGACCGAGCCTACAGTAGTTTAAGTTTTAGTGAGACACAAGAATAAAACAAGAATAACACAAGTTAAAACAAAGCGCTAAGCGTCTCCTATCATGTCTTCATTTGAACCAGGCTATTGAGACGGCAAACTCACACCACAGAAGGTGGTCGGCCAGCTGTGAGTCAGGATCAGCTTGGTCCACATTTGTCTGAAAACACACACACACACACACATGTCTTAATTTGAACCAGGCTATTGAGACGGCAAACTCACACCACAGAAGGTGGTCGGCCAGTGGTGTGTCAGGATCAGCTTGGTCCACATGTGTCTGAAAACACACACACACACACACACACACACACACACGCGCGCGCGCGCACGCACACACTTTAAAATGACTGTATGTATAGAGTGAAAGTACTTTTAAAAAGTACCTAAATTGAATTTATTCTGAAATTTGAGATGACAGAAAATGTGAGATTACAGAACATCTGTATGTGTGAGGGAGGGAAGTATACTGTATATCCATCCGCGCATGGATGGACGGATGGACCCATTTTGGGCGGGAACCCCTTTTGGTGTTAGCATTAGGTTATGCTTTAGCTATTGGAAAATAGCAGATCTACAAGCTCATAGCGTGCCACCGCTTGCCACGCTACGAGCTTGTAGGTCTGCTATTTTCGAAAAATCGAAGAATGACTGACATAGAAACATAGCTTTTTCAGAAAACTGTCAGGATGTAGAAGACATTTTTTTAATCTGATCTCAGGTCAGAATAGGAGGACATATTATGAAGGCAGGAGAAACTGTATCACTTACGGTGGTGGCCCTATGTAGGCGGAGGACACCAGGGCAGCTCCAAGGTAGAGCAGGAGAGTAGCGGAGCGTCTCATGTCTGTCCTATAGATTTAAGGTGCCACATGTTAGGTTTTTAGAATGACATTATCAAGAAGACATGGATTAAAGTTCCCAGTCGCCACGACTGATTTCAGTCATTTGGATTCCATAGAGGCCAGCATGCCTTCTATGGAATTTAAGCATGTTGTGCTGCGAAAACAGCCAATCTAATCTCAATGCTCTCAATGCATCTGTGACACATTGAGACCTTGTAGAATGTAGATTGTCTATTTATATTATTTTAAGATTATACCTTTTCAAGTCGTCAAACTAGCAATATGTTATGTTCAGAAGCATCTTCCAAATATGGTCTCGGCATATTTCATATAAAAGCAAAGGTTAAGGCCCGGGGCGCCCGCTGACCTAGTGGTCCAGGGGCATATGCCACATATAGGCTTTAGCCTGACAGCGCATTGCGTGGTCGAGTCCAGTTCATGACAACCTTTGCTGCATGTCTCTCTCCCCTTCTCCCTCTCCCTCTCCCTCTTTCCTGTCAATCTTCACTTGATAGTTAATACTCAATCAAAAATATTTCTGTGTCTCAATCTGTGATTTCTTCGCACATTATAGACTTGGCCGTACAAACATTTTCAGTTGTGAGGTTTTATTTTGCTTTAATGCATTGACAGCAAGTGGGACGTGGCAACACAATAGTCTGGTAAACCCGCGTCTGTTGGTACTGAATCACATTAGCCAGACTACAAGTCTGTCTCGACAATAATTAATTATCAACATATAGATGTTGTGAACAAAAAAAGGAGCCCACAAATGGACTACTACAGTACATCATATTACTCATATTCATAGATGCATGTGACGTACAAATGAAGAGGAAATGTGCTGCTACAGAAAGAAACCCTGGGTTCCTGAGGCTACAGAGGAAGTGAAAAGAAGTCATAAAGAAAGCTGTGCCCACATCAAAGAAATGCAGCAGACCACATCATGCATCATGACATGAGCACCTCTTGTTTACACACACACACACACACACACACACACACACACACACACGTGCATACAGACAGACAGACAGACAGGCCATAGCCACGGCCAAATGTGCCCAAATGTGCTGACCTCGTCCTCATCACATTTGTGATGACGGCTATGGGCATTTTTAGGCAAAGGGGTGTTTTTTGTGCAAAACGAATGCTTGCAATGGATTCAGCATTTTTCTGTGATAGTAGACACCTTTATGAACACATCTGTGAAGAAAGCTAGTGCAGGTATAAGCATTTTTTTCAGATTTGCCATAACTTAAGCTAATTTTCCCAGATCGTATCGTGACTGACTGAGTGAGTGACCCCGTTCGTTTGTCAACTCAAAACTGTGTCAGCCAAAGTTATCTTCTATCTACTTACTTATTATCAAAATAAATAGGTTAAAATCATCCACGTATTAAACTACGGGGGTATAACTTAAATGCTCACCGATCGTGTTCTTCTTCAGGAGTTCTGTGGTTCTCAGAGCTGTAGGTTTGTGGTTTCTATGGTTGTTTGTTCCTCTGTCTTGGAGCTACAAACTATAAAGCCAGTTTGTTTACAGTCAGATATAAAAACCACTTCTTATCTTGTTACAGTACGTCCCAGAATCTGTCACGTGATCCTGCGTCGTCACGTGACGCACGCACGCGCCGCGGCCGCGCACCTCCACTCCTCCTCTGGTAGACGTAGTTTTATTTTTGTATGTAGTTCGTTATTTTAGGGCCAGCTTGGTGAAAGGAAACGGTTTTGACTGATGGAACATTTTCTTAACAGTTTGTAGACTATATAAGCACAGTTCGAGGAAAGCACAGGTCAAGGACGGTCTGCTTTAATAGCCTCGGAAAGAAGAAGAGTATCGAAACTAAATAATACCCAGAAAAGAACGACGGCTTGTTTACATTGGGGTCCTGGCTATATCTCCAGCTGCACTGGTGTGGTGTAATTAATACATAATAGTCTGTCGTCGTTGTCGACAGCCGGTTGTCGGTATGACGACAATTACCCAAACTTCACGGCACCACTAAAGATAATATTTATATTTCGTCGACATTAGAATGATAATGTACTACTACTTTTAGTCTGTTTCCCTTCACTTCAGGCAGGGCTACCTAAAGTCATGCATGATGTTACAATTTACAAGCCTCACTATGACCAGCAGAGGGCTCTCTCTGACAACTCAAGATGAGACAGGATAACATCAGCCTGTCATCATAGCAGCAACAAGGTTGAAAGAGGGAGAGTCTCAGAGAGAGGTAAGAGAAAAAAACAAAACAAGATAACAAATAAATCTTGTTAAGCTTAGATTCTAGCACTATTTGAAATGGGTATGGTCTCTGAATGAAAGCGTAAAAGTGTCAACATTATCAACATTGAATATATGGACATAGGCTACTGTAATACTGTATGTCCATCTACATACAATGTTGTTTTTCATACCTTATGTTTGAGTACTTTGTCTAACTTACTATTTGTTTATCTTGGGTGCCAGAACCATACATGTATATAAGCCCTTTATGGGTTTCTTTTCTCACCTGCACTTATTTTTCTCTTTTACCTTTTAGTACTGTTAACTTTTTGTACAGTTTTTTTATTGCGCAAATAAATAAAACAAATATAGTAATAGTCTATCACCAATGAATACACACACACACACACACACACACACACACACACACACACACACACACACACACACACACACACACACACACGTACAGAGAACGGGCAGAGGGAACAGTGAACATAACAGAAGAGATGCGCACAGAATAGAAATCAAGGAGGAGAAAAAAATGTATAATACTCCTGCGCAAATCTCATAAACCCACCACATCTGTTCTCTCTCTCTGTGTCCCGTATGTATGCCAGGCTGTACCCAGAGGTGGATGAGAGTGCCTTAATACCTCAATGATAGGTAAGCCCCCCCCACCCCCCCCCCCCAGGCAGTAGATTATCCTACCGTGCAGTGTGTACTCGGCTTTTAAATTAGTGAAGGGCAGTACGTGTTGTGAGACACATTGATATTTGCAACTTGTCACACTGAAGGAAAGGGGGAAAAATTGCTTTTGCTACCCAAAATGGCAGATCTATAAACTCACATGGGACTCTTTCTGCGTCTGTGACACACTGTATTGTAAGCTTGTAATATTGCATACTGTAGATCTATTTACGGTGTGAGACACACACGCGCAAGTAGGCCTATACATCAGGCGAAAGATTACCTGCACTCATTGCACCATTATTCAGTTATTCCTACTATTTACATAAAACAATTGGCTTGGATTTCTTTCTCTCTCTCTCTCTCTCTCTCTCTCTCTCTCTCTCTCTATCTCTCTCTCTCTCTCTCTCTCCCCCCCGCTCTCTGTCTCTCTCTGTCACATTCTCCTTGACTCTTACAAATACTTTGTCCTGCTTTTTCTCCCATGTTTTTCTCTGGTACCCTTTCCCCATACAGTCTGTACCTACCTACCACCATTCTCCCATATTAGTGAAGTGAAATGTGTCTTGCTGTTCCTCAGCAGAGTCAGGAATAGTCCTGCTCTGTAACTGTAGCTACTTTTATAAATAGGCCCTCGTTAAAGTTCAGCTTGTAGCCCTGCATCTTAAGATCTTTAAGAGAGATGTGCAGAAGTGATCTAGACCCTAATTTGCAGCTAGGGACTTTTTAAAGTATATACATATTAAGCATGCTGTTGTTAAACGTGTTAGTATGGAGAAAAAAAACTAAATTGCGCACTTAGAGCATTGAGAACTTAACTCTATGTAGCCTGTTCTGTCCTTTGGAATACTTTTTAAAATCCAACATACACATATGTGTCAATCAATTAAATTGGTAACTGAATTGATTTAATAGTTTTATTAATATAGACTAAATTGGCCCATCTTAAGCAGAGTCTTTAAAAAGCTTGATCAGATTGTACTATGGATCCAATAGGATATTATCTAGAATAACACTATAAATATGTATAGCAATGCCCTCCAATTGCCTTAGGATCTCCTGTAACTTAGCAACGGCCCTGGAGCAGGGCTGTGGAGCCAACATGGCTGCCGTTGAAAACAGTAATGGCCTGTAGATCTTTTCATTCAGAGGCCTCTGGTACTAGCAAGCCTGCACACAGTCTTGAAGGGGCCTGGTTATATATAGGCTATTCCCTCTCCTTATATGGCATCAAGGAAAGGCAGGTGGGGGTCGTGGGAGTTGGGTGGTGGAGGTTTTGATGGCCCAGTACTTGGTTTAGGCTTACTCCCTGTGGATTCAGGCTGACGACCGAAGGCTCTGCAAAGGAACTCTCAAGGGGTAAGAAAACTACTATTTTATTCTCCTCTCCGTTGCCTTTTTGCTCCTCATTTCTGTTAGGTGTGGCAGGTGTGAGGCATAAAGTAGGACAGAGGGATGGGAAATGACCAGAAAGAGGGTCGGGCGTTCCAAGGGACGTGATGTGGAACTTAACCAATGCCAAATGCATCAACTGTGAATTAAATAGTAATTTAATTTGCAGTGATTTACAGAAGAATGAATGTATTGAGATTAATGACCGTCTATGTTTATGTGTGACTGTCATAACAATGGATGTGATCATCGTAATGACTGGCTAAGTGGTTAAATGGACTCCAGGGAGGAAGCCAATAGGCTGTTGATGCACTTAGTGGGACTAGGATTCCTGCCTGGTCCTTTGGGTTGTATTGGGTTTATTGTCTGTGTGCTGTTTTTGGACTCCAGACATGCACACATCAATTTACTGGCAATTCAGCCTCCAATTGGATTGGATTGTATTCCGTGTTATCGCCAGAGCAATTTGTTAATGCAAATTGTATTCAAATGGAAGGCGTTTTGTGATCAGATAGGGATAGGCCATAAATCAACGTTTGTTGATTTATGGCCATGGCTCTCTGGGAGCTTGTTGAGGTATGGCTGGGAGCTTGAGCAGAACATTTTGGAGATCAGAGAGGCTTGGGTGTCATTTGGCAGGCATTTGTGAGCAGTTACAGTACTGCTTGGAGTTAAAGTAGCATACTAGGTCTGTCTGCAAGTGATGGGATTAGCATATGGCTGTCAGTTCAGAGCACTAGCTTTTGGGCTGTGTTGGGTTTAGTGCTGTCATTCTAGGAAGCAACGGGACATTGAAGCAAGGGGATATTGAAAGAAAAAAAAAGCCACTTTATTCCACACTAATATTACACTATGCTATCGGTGTGTTCATAATGCTAGGAGAGTCAGTTTGTTTGGATAGTATTTGTGGAATTGGTATAAGTATACAGTATGGATACTCTGAGAATCAGTAGAAATGGAGAGTAAAACAAGGTTTTCATTTGGGTCTATATTACTTAGTGAAATAAACATTTTCTGTGTAGGAATATCTCTGCATGTACTGCAGTGTGCAGGGTGAGGTTGGGAGTTGGGTTAGGTAGTGGTTCATATTTCATTTGAGCTTATTTCTGGTATCTCTGAAGACTAAGATGATGTAAGACAATCATGTTCTCACTCCACTGTGTGTGTGTGTGTGTGTGTGTGTGTGTGTGTGTGTGTGTGTGTGTGTGTGTGTGTGTGTGTGTGTGTGTGTGTGGGTGTGTGTGTGTGTGTGTGTGGGTGTGGGTGTGGGTGTGGGTGTGACGTATGTCGTATGAAATAGTAGTGAAGCTGTTGCTGCACTGCGTGACACACGTCTTTGTTTGGACTCTAAATTCAGACGCTTATACTTAAGTGAGCTTAACATGGAGATAGTTAAAGCACTTGAAGACATTGTATAGAAATATTGAAACATGACTTTATACAGCCAGTACTGTAAATAGTAGTACTGAAGGAGCCATTTCTGCCTGTGTGTGCCTTTAACCCGTTTGATGGGCGGGTTCACCATGCGGGGTGTGTGTGTCACAGGATTGACATATGAGAACACAGGTGCAACAAGACAGGTTGAATGGTTTGGAAGGTATGGGCACAACAGGCTAGAGATCACACGTTTTTACCGTATCACTGTATTTTGCATGTGCCCAGCCGAGAGGCAAAGTATAGTTTGAGCTTGCCTCTATAAGTACAGTAAATGTACATACAGTACAAAGCTTTAGAAAGATCAACTTAATTTCCCTGTCAAGCCAAACTCACTAACTATATATGGCACTGCTGCTGTGAGGTAGCCAAATGGCTCTGGTGATGTAATGGAATACTATGAATAGCAATGTGTGTGTGTGTGTGTGTGTGTGTGTGTGTGTGTGTGTGTGTGTGTGTGTGTGTGTCCACTGCTGTCACATGAAAAATGTCTTCCTTTTTATTTACAATTTCCATGACCAAAGTTTGTGTGCTAACAAGGTGTACGTGCGTATGTCTGATCCGTTTGTCCTTGTCATTCCTGAACCCTATGGGGTTCAAAAATACGTCATGAGTCATGCGAACAGTTGTGTGTGATGCCATTCCAATATTGTCCATGTGTGTTCTTTATGTTGCTGTATGTGTAGCCCACCTGCTAACATGCAATCACTTTGTTAAAGACCCCGTAAACAGGAAGAACCCTAACCCCCGTATGAGTAGGCCTATAAGCAGTATTACAGTATATATTTAAGCAATATTACCCGTCTGCGCTGCTTACAGAACTCTCCTTCGGCTCGTTCTTGCAGCAACGCAGGCAGACACAACAGTTACCCTTAATGCTAAGGTAGTCGCCAAAAATCATAATGTTTTAATGACCGATGAAGCCACTACATCATAGTGGCTAGTTTCAGAATTTGTCCTTATAATGATATAGTGTTATAACATAACATAAAGTGTTATAATCCACCCTGTCAAATTAGAATTATATATATTTTTTAATTAAAAGTTAAGTATGTAAAATTAGGTTTTTGGGTGTCCACTGAAGGCAGTGAAAGAGTGGTTCTAGGGAAAATATGAAAATTCACTCTAGGGCAGTGGTTTTCAATCCTTTTTATATCAAGGCCCATTATTTATTCTGCATTTGAGCCACAGACCCAAAAACTAAAGAATATATTTTGTTGCCGTTGGATAAGATTTTGTCCACAATTCCATGCTAATTGTGTAGTCACTTGTAAAGTAAGTAAGATGTTTAACAATAATGTAACTCTTGAGAGTGTAAAATTAAACCAAATGCACCCATAAGCTCTAGTCTAGGCCCTAGGCCGCCCTAGGGTATATAGCATGACACACTGGCCGTGTACCTTGACAGAAGACTAGTGTAGTTATAGGATTAGGTATTATGCCATAAGGTGAGGTGTTTATCCCCACCCAGAAAACCTCCTCTCATCAGGAAATGCCCTGTTTACAGGCTCTTTAATGTCTTGCAATCTATATCTATGTGTGTGTACATATCTGTGCTTGTGTATATACTGTATATTGTGTTTTGTGTGTGTCTTTACAGTATTGTGTGTGTGTGTGTGTGTGTGTGTGTGTGTGTGTGTGTGTGTTTGCGGACACGTGCATGCATGTGCACGTCTGTGTGCACACGTATGTGTGTGTGCGCGTGTGATGGTCTGTCAGGTCACTTTCTACAGTGTCACCATGTCAATGTTGCCCAAACCGGGGAGTTACGACCATGAGTACTACCACAAACAGAAACGATATGTGGTGAAAGAATACACCGGCAGGTACCTTATGTTCAATGCAGTTATAGTCTAACATAGCACTACCACAGTAGAGCTAAAATGACTACTAATGTGGTTGCAGTATAGCAGTATTAACAGCCATCACCATTCACCAACATTTTCTCACTCTCATGTCGTAATAAGGGTTGGGAACCTTTAGGATGTTAACGATTGCGGTTCCTTGACAAATCACTATTAACGGTCCGATTCTTTAACGGTTCCCTTTAACGATTCCTATAGGGCGTTCCAAATGGACCCTTACGGGACTGTAACTCTGAGAGAGTACAAATGGATCCTTACGGGACTGTAACTCTGAGAGAGTACAAATGGATCCTTACGGGACTGTAACTCTGAGAGAGTACAAATGGAACCAAATGGATCCTTATGGAACTGTAACTCTGAGAGAGTACAAATGGAACCAAATGGATCCTTATGGAACTGTAACTCTGAGAGAGTACAAATGGACCAAAATGGACCCTTGAGGACTGTAACTCATTTGTACAATCTGTGAAATGAAAAGGTTTGAGAACCACCAGTATTGTAATTGCAAAGCAGACGTCAAGTCCACATAACCAGCTCTGACAGTGGAATAAAAAAAAACTGTTCCAAATACGATTGAACCGATTCCGGTTCTTCAACCTCAGAACCGGGTCTGAAAAATAACTGTTTCCGGGTCCCCAACCCTAGTCGTAATATAGTGACGAGTTAAAGCAAATTCTGACCATGTGTCTCTCCCGTTTGACGTGACGTGACGGGACTCCCCCGTCATGGCGTTTGTCAACGACCCCCCCCGGTGTAGTCCCGCCAACTGTCTGTCTGGGGAATGCAGGAGTGCTGTTCTCAGGTTGACGATTCCACACAAAAAATAATTTAAGAAAGCAGGCACTCAAATCCGCTTGCTGCTGAATCAGTGCTATGCGAGTTGCATACCGATGATAGCCAAATAATTGTAAATCATCCCTTATATATAGTCAGCATGGCTGCGACCAGACAGGACGGGGTCAACTGGGTGGCCGCATGGTCAAACCTTATACTCCAACTCTTCACTGGTTTGACGCTATGCGTGTTGCAGGCATTGGCATCACCCATGGCTGCAACCACAGACAGCGGCATTTACCACAATCTAGCTAACAATACTACACACATAACATTTTGTAAAGCTAACACAGCTTAACCGTAACTTATATGAACTCATAGCTGGTTTGTATACGGTAATATACTGTATACACTAAGATGTTATAGCTTAGTTCAAAGTAAATGGCATCTGTAAGGTAAATTATATCAACAGGGTTGTTGATATAATGTCAGTAGTGTTTCTGTAGCAAACGGTAGTTCTAATTCTAATGTAGATTTGTTGTGTTGTGAAGTTAAAGGTGGAATGATGGAGAAAACAGTAATACTGTATGTCTAGTTGACGATTTTCACTATTTACAGGTGCTGTGCATTATGTGGGATAATAACCATTAAGCAAGCTTCTTGTTTTGAATTTATGCTGGTATATTTTTCCACACTATCTCTCAAACTGAAAGGTGTTTCCTATAATAACACACGATTTAAACACATTTTGCAGGCCATGAAAAAACAGCCCCAACACTGGACTGGAGACTGTTTTCCAGCTTTGGGAAAGTGTTCACAATTATAATTTGAACTATACCCATCTCCACAGCAATAATATAAGAATGTTTATTTATGTGGTTTTCTTTTTAATAATTAATATTTTGATGATTCTTCAGTCAATGTGTTGTGCTGTTCCTATTGTTGTGGCATGATGACACCGTTTTATCACCATTATTTCTTTCTTATCAACTGTGTTGGTGTGAAGGTTGTTTGTGTGCAACAAAGTGTCCTTGTTGTGTTTTTATCATTTTATTTACCCCCACTGTTTCTACTGATTCTTAATCATTTGCTTCCCTCTCATTGTTTAACTAAGCTAACGATTCCATCTTTGCTACCATCAAAGGCTTTTGTGGCAGCTGATTTCTTTTAACATGTTTTATTCTCAACAGCAATGGTCCAGTTACAAAGTGGCAGAGTAATTCTTTGTAAATGGAACTGAATAGTGACTGGGAGGTGCTTTATTCTCAGAATGTATTATATTACTTTGTATATGTTCTGAAGGTAGAAATTAATTAGTAATGATGACTGTGATTTGTGTGCGTTTCCCCCAGATCTATCATTTTCAATTTTAGCTATATAGAAATATCAGAAAACTCTTAGGATGTAGGACAAGTGGTTCTCACAGTGCATCACTTTGTACCACACACAGCTTGTAGGCCAACATCTGCTATTTATTTTATTTCTAATTATTATTTCTTGACCCCCCCCCCCCCCACACACACACACACACACACACACACACACACACACACACACACACACACACACACACACACACACACACACACACACACACACACTTTTAACATAAATATTCTCTTCTAGGGCTTCTGACACAAAACATTTTCAGATTTTTCACATGGGTGTGATTGTTGTGCACACAGAGACGCAAGGGTGGCGTATTATTCAGATTTCTTCACTCTGGGACCCGGTTTCACAAATGAGCGTATTCAGTCACCCAAAACGCCGGCTCCGTGTGGCAGAAACGGCAATACGATTAAAAACTTTTGCAGGTGCAGCTAAGAATGTTCTCGTCTGGATATGGCCTTATAGTGTTGAAGGACAGAGTACTCTGCAGTTGTCCAGAAGACAGCTAAGCAGCTTTGCTTTGATCTGTGAAATGAGCTGTCAGGCAGTCAGGCAGAATGTGATGGCATACACACACCCAGAATATATTCCTTGGTGAGCTGGAAAGGTCTCTTAAACTGGATTTACACCACATTGGCATTACAATCAAAGACTATTTGCTTATCAAATACATCCCTCTAAATGTAAACATATGTCCTTCACCTATTCGATAGCAGGGGAAATGCTGCATTGTTGTTTTGAAATTGAAAGACGATTTGGAAACATCTGTTTGTATTTAGTCAGTGACATAATTCTTCTATAGTTGGTACTAGACCCATGGGGCCATATTTTCAAATAAAATCCTTATCCCTAAAATTCTTAGTAATATAATGGTTCGACTAGCGTAAAAAAGGCAAGGAGGTTTTTTTTCCTTTTTTTAGCACTAACGAAAAGGGGGCCCACAATGTGTTAATTCATAACTCAGAAGGTGTACAAATGTTGCCAAATGGATCCGTAACACTGAGGATCTTTCCCTAGGTCGGACATTCAGTCCGAAGACCAACCAGTATAAGGGTCAGCCGTGTAACGACTAAAGTAGGAGGGAATTTCTTTTAGAGAATTGGCCAAAAAATCTAAACAAAAAAAAGGAAGGTTACTGTGTACTCAGTGATGTGATGAATAGTTTGTATAATATCCATTGCTACCTCCCAGTAGATATTCAGGGCCTAGATTGCTGTTGTGAATATGTCCGATAAACTGACTGACTGTATGTCTTCAGCGTTGGAGTGGTGCAGGACGACTATCAGTACCAACAAGAACAACGCATACAGGGAGTGGTAAGACTTTCCTTCTCGTTCACAGTATCTCTCTCTCTGTCATTCATGCCATTACTGCCATGCAGTTCCTTTAGCCGTCCGTTTGCATTGACCATGCTGTAGTTGTATACAGTAATTCTAAAGGAGCATTCTCATTACAGTATATCTTAAATACACAATCATTTCACAGTATTATTTCTCAAGTATGCAAGTGTTTGATTTAGGAAAAAAATAAACTCCGTTTGGACACAAATAAACAAACAAACGATTATGAAGAACAAAAATTGAGAATCACTTGCTGACATTGCTGGCTAACGTGCTATTGCGGTTGATTATATTTATTATGTAATTATGACAATGTCTTAACCGGCGATTATGATATACTTTAGGCAGACAGACAGCTGTTGGCAAAGATATTTCTGGATTAACGTTTAACACCCGAGAATTTAACCCAGGTCTCCTGCGTGGAAAGCCAACATCTTAATCACTAAGCCAAAGGCAATTCCCTATGGCTTGGGGAGATAATAGACTTTTGATGCTCTGAGCCACTACTACAAACGCATTCAGATAACTTGACAGCATTTAATAAAGGTGACCGATATCTGTTGATGAAAAGAAAACACAAATTTGTTTTGTTAGGAAGAAGATTATTGAGGAGTATGTCAGATGATGAGAATGAAGTTTATAAACTTTTCCCGGGCCATCGTCATGTTCCTCATTTTGTTTATTAACAACAGGTGAGGACGAAGATGGTGGAGAAGTATATACGTGAGGAGTCCATGATCAGGGGCCCAAAGTTCCTGGTCAGACTGCGATCCCACACAGTGTTTGTGAACGCTCCGGTCAAACTCTTCTGCACCGTCGAGGGCTTCCCCATGCCCATTGTCAGATGGTGAGTACAGTACACAATACATAACCACAATTTTAATACACTACAGCAGTGGTTCCCAAATTGGGATCCGGAGACCCCTAGGGGTCCTTGAGAGAGTTCCAGGGGGTCCCCAGCTAAATGATTGTTTGGAACCAAATGGACCCTTATGGGTCTGTAACTCTGAGAGTGTACAAATGTACACTCTCAGAATTAAATAACTTTGATTTTTACAATATACTGTACATTGGGGTCCCAAAGATAGAAATGCCATTAAATAGGGGACCATAGTCGAATTCAGATCAATCCGGGGGCCCTTGAAATGAAAATGGGTGAAAATCACTGCTAGAGGGGTAAAAACTTCTCTCATGGGGGTCCTTGGCATTATATTTTCAAATGGGGGGTCCGCAGCCTAATGAGTATAATTTTGGGGGTCCTTGACATGAAAAAGTTTGGGAACCACTGCACTACAGTAATGCAGTGAAACCTAGACATTCCTATCACTGCATTTGGAAATTTTCCAGTCAGCCTAAAGTTATGTCACACTGTCTGCGACAGGAAATTGTTTGTCGATTCATACTTTGCGAGCCAGCAGATCTGCAAGCTCACAACATGATGCAGTGATGTGATTTGTTGTTGTGAGTGACACGTTGTGAGGTTGTAGATCGGCTATTTCCGGCACAAGACTCAGACATTATGACTAACTCAGGCTGTTAAGGCATATGGCCCGTGAGCACGACACTTAACCCCTTGACTGCTCCCCCGGCACTGTATTAATAGCGGCCACTGCTCCCGTTAGTCGGGATGGGTTCATGCAGAGGACAATTTTCATGTACAGTCAGACAAAAATACTCCCAAATGAGTGGGAAAAAAATGATTACCGGTAGTTATTTAAGAAATGGGCCATACAATTTGCGAAGACATTATAGCCCCCTTCAAAAAGTAATTGTGTATTAATCACTTTAATTAATTAATATTGATAATAATGTTGTAGGTACCTCTGTCAAAGAGATTTAAAGGATCATACGTATATTGAATATTTTGCTTTTTATTTGCCTAATAACTACAAATTATGAACTATTCATTACAGCCAATGATTTTAGCTTGGAGGCATTTGAATAATATAGAATATTGACAAAAACTTCTGGCTGGTAGGACATATTTATTCTAACATTTTTGGTACGGTTTGGAAAGTAGTCATCAGTAGCCTAATCTAAATGTATAGAATCACAATACATGATGTAATGTAATCAAAGTTGCTTAAACATGCAAAAACACTGGTATGGGCCTTTCACCTTTGCTAGGGACAGATCCCTTTGTCTGATTATCTGTTATATCCCCACTAATTGTTTCTATTTTAAACATTTAACTTGGGGCGCCCACTGGCCAAGTGGTCCAGGCGCATGCCACATATAGGCTCTGGCATGACAGCATGTCGTGTGTTCGAGTCCCATTCATGACGACCTTTGCTGCATGTCTCTCTCCCCTTCTCTCTTTCCCTCTTTCCTGTCCATCTTCACTATCAATAAAGGCAGAAAAGCCAAAAACAAATCTTTAGAAACATTTAACTTAAATTTTATAATGTAGGTCAATGGGGTTGGGGCCAAGTTTCGTATACCGTACGTCATACAGATACTGTAGATAGATATTATGTCAGAGACGACTGACAACACAGGCTGGCCATGATTTTTTTGTGAATGTACTTTTTTTCTCGGTCTATTAAATGATATGTAAATCATTGACAGATTTCAGAAATCTGGTGGAGTCTTGGTGGAGGTCTGTCTTGCACCGAGTCCTTTCCCTTTTAATGATCCTAGACTTCTTTTTTTAATCGGGGAAATGGTTAGAGAGAGAGAGGGAGATGGGGAGTGACTCGACGCATCAAAGGTCGTCGGGATTGGGATTCAGGCTGGATTAGTAGCCTAAAGATGGCCGGAAGTCTTAACCGTCCGGGGCCATGATCCTAGACTTGCAGTCAGTGCATATTGTAATGTGTTTCTAAAGTTGTTGATGATGTTTCCATGCCTTTAGGTACAAAGATGGTACCCTGCTGGACACATCCAAATACCTGGTTGAAGGCTGTGGAGGGATGCATTCTCTGGAGCTCGCCAGGTGGGTTTATTTATCCCCAGATTCAAATGCTTAACGTTTTAATATCTCACTTTTCATCAGTGGCGGAAGACGTACTCAAATGTTTTACTTTAAAAGTAACAATACTTTATTTAATAGTGGCAATATTTTTATTAAACACATACGTTTTCTGCCAGAACTTTCAAATGGATATGAAACTAGAAGAAAATATCTGACTGTAAGTCTCATGAATTAATTATTCAATGAGTACACACGCAGTGCTACAAGTTTAATTGCAGACAAGGTCAGTCTGCTTATTACCGTGCGCGAACAGGATCGATCTAAGATGACAGACTCTCTAGGGCTATTAACTTGTACTATAATAATGTATTTATATTCATCTAATATTCAAACATGTATTCACCATAACCTTATAGTTAGTTGATTTAAAATGTATTTGTGTGTGCTCGTGTTTCGGACAAGTGACTTTTGTGCCCGGACAAGTGAATGGGAAATAGAGCACCGAAGTCTGACGTCACTTTCAGTAGAGGGCGCCAGTACACAGGTTCATGTATTTGTTTAGTTGCATTGAAATCCCCATCGGGGTATTTTAGATCACTTTATATAAGAACTGTGTTTGAAAAATAAACCGATCATCTCTGCCTTTCTGTCAGGGTTGTGGCTGTGTGTCGTTAATGATGTCCATTAATATTTGATACAGCCAGTTTCTGGAGAAAATGGAATTAATGTGGCCGCAAAAGCCTTGAAAGCCTCAATATACGTCACGCCCAGCTGTCAACACATTGCGTGCCTGAGATACCTCATTGACATAAGCTCAGCTGGTGGTGACTCGACTCGTACTAACCACGAAACATTAAATATCAATAAAATAAGAATAAAAATTAACGTAATTAACATTCAGTTTCTGTTGTGCGACGGGCAGATGCAGCCAACCGCCTACCCGGAAATGTAGTCTCTGGGTTGTTTGACTCATTTCTAACGCTTATTTTGTTACTATTTGGGTATATTTGTACATTTCCACCTTCAGTCGCTTCATATCCATATGAGTGAAAAGGCCCGGGTGATGGTTTATTTTTCAAACGCAGTTCTTATATGAAGAGATCTAAAATCCTCCTATGGGGATTTCAATGCAAATAAAAAATACATGAACCTGGGGACTGACGCCCTCTACCGACAGTGACGTCAGGACTTCGGTGCTCTATGTACTTGTCCTCAAGTGCCTCAAAAAGTTAATGTCAAGCCCTGTATAATGTGATCGTGATCGGATCGGGACAATTAACCCAAGTTGGAATAAGACTAGCCTACCGGAAATGTTGGCTGAATGGTGCTGCTAGAGGCTATGTGCTCATCAAAATCAGTAAGATACTGCACTATATATTTTGTGCAAAGCTGACATTTTGGCCTGAGTCACGGCCGGGCTACACCTGGCGATTTTGGGCGTGTTTGTGCGCGCAGTGCGTATGCGTTTACTGCGCGCGTACAGTGCGTTTGGATAGGACCAATATATGTCAATGATACCAGCTACACCAGACGCACGGATACCGCGGGGCACGGATATGTGTGCTCTAAAAATAGGATCGGTTCTATTTTTTTACGTGCGTATGCGCGCATATCTATATATCCTCCCGGAAGGTCCCGCACAAATCTGCCGCACGCCACAGATCTGGTGTAGCAGGGGCATTTCTCACGCATACTTTGTGCGTGCAGTGCACTTACGTCAAACGCACACATGCCCGGTGTAGCTTGGCCGTTAGTCTCCTTCACGCAGGGATCATGCATGCACCCAGTTACTGTAAGTGTAATATCAATCTGCCAATTAGATTTTGAGATATCTTTTGTGCAAGTAGACATTTTGGCCTATAACGGTGGCATTAAAGGAAAAGACCAGGGGTCCTTAGTAGAGCACATATGCACACAGAAAATTCCACATCTTGTTTGGGATTAGTGTTGGATTGTAGTACGGACATACTGTGTAGCTATCCTTACAGCCCAGTCACACAAAAAGGATTAGCAAAACTTTACTGTGCATTTGATAGCGAGTGCAACTGCTCTCTCTATCTCTATCAAAATGTAGTGCCATAGCACTCTTTGATAAGGACAAAGAAGACAGTTATTCACACTCTTAAGACTCAAGTTCTTCTAGTAATGGGCTCAGCTGACTCTGGTTGGAATGTGTTTCCCAGAGGGGGCCAACGAAATTCTCTGTCCTGGCCTGAGTCTCAAACAAGCTCAGCTGTTCAAGCTCTGAGATCAGTGTTATATGATACTCAGGTATCTTCAGACCGTCCTTCCATCAGCCTTTAAACACACTTAAGCACTCCCCACGCATGCGTGTGTGGGTGCGCGTCTGCACACACACACACACACACACACACACACACACACACACACACACACACACACACACACACACACACACACACACACACACACACACACACACATTATTATTCTCTTCCACAAATCCATTATTTTCTGCTTTTTCTTTTACAATACTGTTTGTTTTTCATACTGTAGCAAATGACAGGAAACATTTTTCTTTAATCATTTCTCTTCCACAAATCTCAAATCCTGTTTTTAAACAATAGTCTTAAGTTATACCCTCTTTTCAGTCCTGACGTAGATAAGCCATCTGTACTATTCTCTTTTCAATACTGTGTAGCAACTAGCAAGCAAGTGACAGGAAACATTTTACACAAATCAAATCCTCAAATCAATTAAAATTGTCCCCAGTTTATATCGATATATATCGTTACAAAGTCATCACTTACCGTCAATTGTCAATTCTAGCTCATAGTAAATATAAGAGTGTAAGGAATCACCTCTCAGTGCTTTGTTTTTTATTGCGAACGCAGTGAGCACTTACTATGAGACCTAGCAGATCATGTCTGTCTGTGTGTGTGTGTGTGTGTGTCTGTCTGTCCCGCTATACGTCCAAATATGGAGTGTGTTGCATCAATACGTCCAAATATGGAGTGTGTTGCATCAATCACAAACAAATCACTCCGCTCCATATATGGGCACAAAAGGGGCCAGGTCCACATATACAGTAACAGCGGGACAGACACACAGACAGACAGACAGACAGACAGACATGATCTGCAGGGTCTCAGCTGCGTTCGCTTCCCGCGTTTGCGCGTCTTACTGGTGATATGTCCAGGGCTAACATGTTGGTCTAACGCAGATCATGATCTAGCATCTAGAGCAGAGACCACCAATACCGTATTTGGGAGCTTGATACAAAGGAATAGATGTTTTTGACTCCAGTTCATGAGTACATTATTTCATCTACAATAACTTCTAGGAGTTGCTTTTGAAACTCGTTAAGATGAGAACAGTAATCGGTTTCTTGACAAACCCATACTGTATGTTGCTTTGCTTTTTTAAGGTGTGCAACCGATGACACAGCCCAGTACATCGCAACAGCTTCAAACATCCATGGACAGGCCTCTTCCCAGGCCTCTATTATTGTCAAGAGTAAGTCTATTCTGTCTGTCTGACCACAACAATTATGCATTTATGCTTTTAACCACTTAAACCCTGTATCCTTCATTGGGAACCCCCCCCAGGGGTCTATACTTGGCCCCATTGGCTCCTTTTTCACTCCACACCTAATCTCTTAGCAGTATATCTACTGTATAGGCTCACAACCCAACACATGTTGTGAGCTTGCAGATAGGTTATATATATTATTTAGGTGAATACCGATATTTGCTTTATTAGCCTATGATAAGTTCTATATGGATGCTAGCTAGGGTTCATGTGGTTAATAATGCCACAGACGAGAAACAGTCTAAGTCCACACTATTTATCCATAATGTATAAATGATGAATAAGGGGTCAGGACAACGAGGCCTTTTCGTGGAGGGGTCAGAATGAAATTTGGACTTGGACTGTTTTTCGTCTGTGGTACTCAGCATTCAAAGCTATGCAGTGCTAGCAAATACAAAAGTACATTTGAAAGCCTTGATTGGGAGGGCTAACATTCTATTTGTCTGCCTGCTTGTTCTTCTGACTGTGAAACAATGGTATAATAGTGACTGTTATGCTATGATGAATGATGTTGGTAATGGCAATGATGTTTGTTTTGTTGTTGGTGATGATGATGATAATGACGCTATGAAAAAGATGATGTTTTTTTCTCTCCCCCCCCCCCGCTTTGTAGGGTTCAGGGAGGAGGAAGAGTCCTGTTCTTATGCATGGCTGCCTTTCACTGGTAAAATACCTCAATTGCACCATTATTCACATAGTTACATGGTGGCCATTTTGCTTTTACATCATCATGCAGTTGGGGTGAGGTTTCCCCACCCCCAAGTACGACATAAGAGCAAAATGGCTGCCATGTGAATATGGTCAATGTCAAGACATTTCACAATATTTCCACTGTATCCTTTGACTAGTTTCACATTTACTGAAGCAGACCACCCGCTTTGAATGTTATCAACCAATACCAGTAGGTTACTTATCAAGACGATGCAGCCAGGCTGTGACACGGAAGTGATATTACTGCTACAAAAACATTGTGAAACTGTCTTAAGGGAAGGGGGTGGAGGCCTTAAGACAGTTTCATCAATTCCTCATCAATGGCCTATGTTCCTCAGGGAATTTAAAGGCCTAAGTAAGTAAGTAATAGTCGGACAACGCGACCAACGTCGGACGACTCCGCGTTTCCTAATCACAGCCAGTAGGCTCCAGTAGAGCCTGTTGGCTCCATTGCATCGTCTTGATAAGTAACCTACTGGTTGATATCGGTTGATTTTCATTAAAATCCGCTCAGCACACCATCCTTCTATTCTCTTTTTCTCTCCTCTGCTCATAACCCTTTTCTCTATCCCCATTCCTGTATCTTTGTCCCCCCTCTCCTCTCCACCGTTCACATTATGTCAGCTGCCATGCCTACCAGCGTCCAGTTCACTAAGATCAACATCACCTTCGTGGAGAAGTTTGAAGCTATGTTTGCCTACGAGGGAGATTCTGCCACTCTGCACGCTACCATGACTCTTCAGCCCAACCTGGCTAACCTGCAGCCTGAGACTCAGTGGTATAGAGATGGTAAGTGCTAATGAACATGAATTATTATTGATTTTATCCCACGATTTTGTACACTCCCTCCGCCAAACTGGGGAGAGCAACGGACTGACCTCATGCTTCCTTCAATGCATGAGCGTCCGAGCCGCTTCTTTTCACCTGACAGGGGGGAGTTTCCCTGGTTGGACGCAGCGCGTGGAAGGAACACGTTACTCCAACCAGTTCCTTTCCCCTCCTTCCGGCCAGGGGCCGGGGCGACTGGCCAGGGGGAGGCAGTTTAGAGACCAGGCTTACTGCATGTTTTTTGTGAGTGTACCTACCCTAGGCTAGGGGACACAGGGAGAACATGCAAACTCCACACAGAAAGGCCCTTTCGCCAACTCCACCTAATGTCACCTGATGACACATGACATTACGGTATTTTACACTGCTTACAGGGGTAGGCATTATTTTAATGTTTTGTTATGGCTTTCCTCTAGCTCCAGTTAGCTCATAACATTAGCTTCTGTTACCACTCGCTCCGCTTTGCGGCTTTCAGAGTATGGGATTTTATGCCATTCTGCCTGTGGGTTTTATGGGTAAGTCAAGTCTCCCATTGGCTTAGATTGCAGCGTAGAGGCAGCCAATCGTGAAATAGTGTCCTAAATAGTGCAGTCTAAGTGCTTTTTAACTCACAAGATGAGACTGTTTTGTTTTATAGTCAAACCATTCATTTGACATTGAAACCGGTAAAACGAATTAATTTAATTCCTGTTCGTCTGTGCTTTATTACCCCCCCCCCCCCCCCCCCCAGGCACCCTTCTGTCAGATTCTAAATGGGTGAAGATTCACATCGGCAGAGGATGCACAACCCTGAGCATTCCCCAGCTCTTCAAGGAAGACGAAGGCCTGTACACATTGCGCTTGGTCACCAGAGGGGGTATAGCAGAGCACAGCAGCTTTGTCTCTGTCGCAGGTAACGGACGGGATGATGATAATTTATTAATAAAGTCATTCAGCCATGTTTTTATCATCTCACAATATCTGCACGATGATCGGATCAATTTAGAAATTTTAACGCACCAAAATCACCATTGATGATTTTTATTTCGTTATGCTTTGACTATTGCAATATGGTGTTTTAAGATGTCTGACTTACTTAAAACACCATATTGCATGCTTTAGTCGTTTAGTGCTTTTTGTCATTAGTAGCTATTAAGCACATAATTTATTTTTATGCTGAAAATTTCTCCATTTATATTTGGTACATTTTATTTCTACTCCAGTGACTGGCTAAGTGTATGAGAAAGTGTGGGAACCAGGTTAATCCACAATGACATTAACACCGACCGCAAACTAAATGAAGATGAAGCTATATCTATTGGTGTAGTGAGCCAGCAGTCTGCAAACTAAATGAATAGCTGAGCTATATCTATTGGTGTAGTGAGCCAGCAGTCTGCAAACTAAATGAATAGCTGAGCTATATCTATTGGTGTAGTGAGCCAGCAGTCTGCCAGAGACTACAACTCTAAGCCTCACTCATGGGGAAGCTCAACAATGGTTAGCCAGCTGATGTTGTCGTGTAAAACAGGGAGAAGTCTTTTGCGTAGTTGTACTGTAAAAAGAGATTTTGCATCTTGAGTTTGTTTTCATTTGTTGTTGTTGTTAATATTCACATTATTAATATTAATATTAATATTAGTCTGTATGTGAATTAACTCATTTTGAAAAGAACAAAAAAAAGTTTTTCTCCTCTGGTGAAAAGCTGGAATTTGCGCGATGGCAGTCTCTCAGTCAAATCTGGTCACATTGTAAGCATTGTGGTCCAAAAATAAATAAACTGTCAAAGCGGTCAGAGCTATTGTCGGGGAGGTGTGTCTTAGTGTCTGTATCGTTACAACAGTCAGTCACTCATATTTGATACAGTCTGTTTCTAGCGAAAATGTTAATAATTCGGCGGCAGTAACATTAGCGTTTTCTCTCAGTCGATTCTTTATATCCATATGAGTCAAACCGCTGTGATCATTTGTTTATTTATTATGAAGAAGTTATTGGAATTCCGAAGGGGGGGAGGCGGTTAAATGAAAACCGGGTAGGATGTGAAATGACAATGACGCTTCTCCTGTCACTTGGGGAGGAGGCACACTGGGGGATGCCTCCGTACAATATTCTAAACTTCTCAAAATGTACAGAAACAAGGCCGTTTATGAGGATATTTCTCGCAGAATAGTAGAGAATGGCTACACACAGTTCTATCTGCAATGTCAGATTGTTGTTGGTTAAAATAGAAAGGAGAGCTCGTAGTCCCGATGCCAAAAATACTTTTTAATGTATTGTATAATAACAAGTATTTTTGGCATCGGGACTACGAGCTGTGCGACCTCTCCTTTCTATTTTAAAGTTTGTCTCCCGTGGTCAGCACCTCTCTACTGTGTGCACTCCTAACTTTGTTGTTTGTTTGTTTAATTGTTGTTACCACGGTAACCAAAGCAGATATGGATGCAGGGCGGCTTTGCGTTGAGTTGTTCAAATCAGTCTGAATGCACAGATCGGATCTGGTCACTTGCAAACGGTAGTGTGAATGACCGGGCCAAAAGATCGGATTTGAGAAAAAACCTCTGACTTGAAGTGACTGCAGTGTAAAGCCGGCCTCAGTGTCTTCCTAAAAGAACCTTGTGTTTGTGTCTATAGATACACCCCCTCCAGTCCCCCTTGCCCCACCTGCTCCTATGGACATCAAGATCCATGATGCCAACAGGGATTATGTCATTGTCTCCTGGAAGCCACCTAATACCACAACAGAGGGTCCTATCGTGGGATACTTTGTGGACAAGTAAGAATGATGGAACTGGGTAATGAGAATCGCTGCTGTCTTTCTGAGGGGTGCTAGCCCCTCTAACGTCTGGCTTTCATGTGTGACGTCATGTGGCAGCCAAGTCTATGGACTTTTTACGTTTGTCTGAGGCGCCCCTCACTTCGCACAAGTGTGATTTTTATTTACCCTCTAATAATTCACTAGGTTTTGTCTCGCCTCGTCTCCTCTCACGTCCTCCTTTGTCCCTCTGTGTTCCAGGTGTGAGGTCGGGACAGAGAACTGGACCCAGTGCAACGACTCCCCCATTAAGATCTGTAAATTCCCAGTGACCGGCCTGTTTGAGGGACACTCCTTCTACTTCCGAGTCAGAGCCATCAACGCTAAAGGCATCAGCAAACCGTCCCGCATTTCTGAGCCTATCGCTGCACTGGACCCCACGGAGTTTGAGAGGCTCCATGGTATATAATAATACTAATATAATACTAATAATAGAAATAATACAGTGTATAACATACATATCCCAAATCACAGGCAATATCCAGTCTAATATCATTGTTACTATTTATTTATCCATGTATAAATACACCACGACTCTGTCTGTCTGTACGTCTGTCTGTACGTGTGTACGGCTGTAATGCACATAACTCGAGAACCGTTCGAACCGTTCGAATAATAAGTAAAATATAAAATAAAGAAGTGAAAGCAAGTCTATACTGTAGTACTTTTTTATAAGTGATTTAAAAGATATCCACAGGCAAATTGTTCCAAAGTGTATGAGCCCTAAACTGCGTTCGCACATTCACTGCAACTCAGAACCTATCCTAGACCTTTTGAAGTTTGGTTTGGTGTACAACTGTAGAAGGACGCATGCTCTTTGAATGTTTGGAAACCTTCATCGGAGATAAGTTGTTGTTTTTTCTTTCCACAGCCATAAAACTGGGAGGAAAGCTGGATGTGGTGACTTACCATGATGAACTGGAAGGTAGGAATGAACCATATACTGCACACAGAAAATTCACGTATAAACTTTATTTCCATAGATTATAATTCGATGGTTATGCCTATTCTTGTTTTGGAGTACACACACTGACACTATAGTGGACTGAGTTAACTAAATACAACTACCGGTATAAACTATAGGTAAATTAAAGGTTAAAACTCTCAATCTCACGATATACGTTTTTGTTGTATGTGTGTGTGTGTGTGTGTGTGTGTGTGTGTGTGTGCGCGCGTGCGTGTGCGTGTGCGTGTGTGCGTGTAGCTGCAGGCAAGCCCCCTGGTCCCTCATCCGGAGTGGTTACCTCAGAGATAGACAGAACCTACGTTGTTCTGAGATGGAAAGGCCCAGACTATTGTGGCAAGGCCCCAATGTGGTACCTCATTGAAAAGGTAAGACAAAATCCTAGAAAACTTTAAAGACCTACTGAAATGAAAAATACAATTTTCTCACTTTTAGACCATATCCGTGGTAATCATATGGACATACCTAACAATGGATGCAAAAAAGGTTGTATTTTCGTAAAGGCAGGCCTATTAACATATCAAAATTAAAAAGTGAGTTGTGGTCTGGCAGAGTTCCAGGTGACTAGCAGCAGCTGTGTCCAGCAGCAGAGCTGAGGAAACACGGCGCTCATCTTCCGCAGCTTGTCTATAAAATATCTATACTGTACATTTTAGGTGATAAATACGCCATACAGCTATTGCTCAATCTTGAGTAATTCCACATCCACACCTATTCGTTTAAAACGTTGTCTCCACCAGCCGAAGGCATGGGGAGAGTATGATTTGCACTCCGTACGTCTGTGTCTGTCCGTCCATACGTGTGTCTGTCTGTCCATCTGTTACCAGCTAATTTCACCTTTTTGACCTATTATGGCACTGATCTGCGTGACACGCTGCATGCACACTAAGGACAAACCTTTTTCACATCTACGTTTTATACCACCAGGAGGCTGACCAACAGATTGTTTTATATTGCTCCTCAAGATTCTGTCCAAAAATCCCACAAATCGTTACACAGTATCTCTATAGTCAGCATGTGCTCAAGACGGATCTGTCCGATATTTCATATTCCATCCTAAATGGCTAACATTGGCTTTCAAATTTGCAGGATTGGCCTCAAATCATGAATGCAGCGTGCAATTTACTCTCCTACTAGGCTGAGCAATATATCCCACCCATTTCACATTGGCCTGTTTTAGCGCCACCAACAGCTGGATTTTTGCAAAACACATTTTTGAAATGCCTCAAATCATCTAATTGCCATCAAAGGCGTAAGAAGAAATGGCACCCTTTTCACATTGGCCTATTATAGCATCACCAGTAGGCCACAACCTGACCTGGCCTGGTGGAGACCTGTGGCCCGAGGGGCACTTTTTCTAGTTTTCAATGTTATGCACGATCCATGGACCATAAAGTTATATTGAAGTCTGTTTCAGTCGATAGCGCCCCTGCCCCCTCCTCCTTTTTTCAATTTTGAGCAGAATTGGCGCTCTAGACAGCTTTTCTCCCCTTTATTAAAGGTGGATAGTGTGAACATGCCCTTAGGCTCAGTTTCAGTCAATCACTTCAATAACAGCAACTGTGTCGAGTTGCATTTCTGTAGTAATATTAATCATAATAATTCATCTTCACCAGGGATTATACAGAATATCATCCCATGGGCTAATGATATTTTAATCCTCTGCCCAAATCAGGATTAACATTAAGCAAACTACGGCCACTGGAATTGGAATGATTCATCATGTAGTCGTGTATAACAACTACATTGTAACACTGGAACATTGTTCAATATTGCCTTTTTGTGTGTGGGAAAAAAACATATAATTACACTCTCCCAAACAAACAGTCTCTTTCTGTCTGTCTCTTTGTCTTGTATGTATTTCTATGTCTCTTCATAGTTACAGGTCAACGGGGGATCATGGCAGCGTGTCAACACACAGGTCCCTATCCGCTCCCCCCGTTATGCTGTGTTTGACCTGCAAGAGGGTTCAGACTACCAGTTCAGAATTCTATCTGCCAACATGTACGGAACCAGCGAAGCATCAGAACCATCTGCGACCATTACGACTCTGCAAATTAAAGGTCCTTTTGCTGTTGCTGCATGGATCAGTTTGTATTAAACGGTAGTCATTCGCCCACAATCAGAACTTCAGCATCACTCCCAATCTTCCGCCGTAGGCTGAAAACCCACCTTTTCAGACTCCACCATGGCCCGTAGCACTTGCCCTAGCCCCTTAGATAGCATAGATAGCATTTTAAACAGACTTATAGCATGTTATGTAAACAGTGCTAGAATTGCATTTTATGTAGTCATAGCACTTTATAGTACACATGTATATAGTATAGTATGTATAGTTTACATATATATATATCATAGTTTCATGATATAGATACTCCACTGTTACGTTCTTAGCTTATGCATGTTTCATGATAACTATTTTTATATATGTGATGTATGCCATGCTTTTTTGTTATTGCTTAATGTAAATCGCTCTGGATTAAGAGCGTCTGCTAAATGCCTAAATTGTATAGGCACGCTATGAAACCAGTGAGCATGTTGTTGCAACAACCTTAAATAGTAATAACTTTCTGCTCACTTTACAGTATGTCCAAGCATATGTCTTTAGCTTTTAAGCTTTTAACCAGAAGCAAACTAAATTATTATTGTGCCCTGACAACGTTAACTACTTGAACCCTATTCTGGGAAATTCATAGGCAAACATTTAGCTTGAACACACCTTCAAAAACGACATTTCAGGAAGTTAGAAAAAGTGTTGCAATAATCCTGTGGAGTCCATAATGGTGGCAAAATAAACTCTCCTCTGTTTACTCATTTGATTGATCCTCCACAAGGATTAGATTGAAAAGGTCACTTCTCGAGCGTCCAGCCGTCAGGAAGGCCTGTTTTGCAGACTATCGAGCCGGCATTTCAATGGCTCCCCATTGATGTTTGTCCACATACTGTATCCACAAGTGATGCCTAGGAATGTTTCTCTTTAAATGTATTTCTCTCCATTACTATATGTAATATGGATGTATTACATTGTATTTTGCCGCTGGATGCTGTTGACTGTAAGAGGGACATTGTTGGTATTATATATTCTTCATTGACTATTAATGGTGTCTTTGTGTTTTCAGGGGTGCCATCATCTCCAGGGCAGGTGGTTGCTACCAGGGAAACAGACACCTCTGTTGTCATCCAGTGGGCTCCTCCGAAGGAGCCCAACGCCCTGATTGGATACTACATTGACCAGTGTTTGAAGGGAGCCAAGGACTGCTGGACCGCAGCCAACCACAAGCCACGGGCGGACAACAAGTATGTCCAAACCAGCTGAGTGTCTACTAACCCACTGCTTATGAGCCACTGTTCCAAAATGGGCCATACGTGTGTTTTATATAAAGGCCTCTAATGTAGCCTACTGTACAGGATGAGAGCAGAACTGCACAGAACTGCACAGTGGTTCTGCTTTCTTGCACTCTATTCCGTCCCTTTGTTTGCTGTGCTTGCTGTGTTTTTGTTTTTGTGAATGTTATGCTATCTATGCCGCTGCATTGTCTGTAAGGAAGCCAAACAAAAATCACTTTTACTCTTATGTACCTGTACACAAGATGTAACAAGAAGTCCAACCTTGAACCTTGTGCTTTGCACAGTTGTGCTGTCCATAGCAGTGATGATGGGTAGAGTTGACATGTTCCTTGTTTTACTCTGCATGCTCAAAGTCAGTTTCCTCACAAAGATATGCCATTTAGTTAAAACAGTCAGAAATGCCAAGTCTAGTTGATGCTTGAATGATATCTGAGGTTGTATCGTGGCTTAAAGGGGCTAAAATATCTGATGAATCCACAGGACAACTATTTGAATAGTTTTCGGAATACTCGATGACGATTATCTTATGGTTTATTCAACATGTACCTGGTGACGTTTAAAGATGTCTTTTTCTATCTTCTTTATTTTTTCCTTCTTAGGTTCGTGGTTAGTGGTCTTACCACAGGAGAGACATATGTGTTCCGTGTCCAAGCCATTAACGAGATCGGTCTCAGTGATGAATCCCAGGAGTCTGCACCACTGTCTGTCAAGGCTGCCCTCAGTAAGTATGATTATTGTTGTTGCTGTGATTCCTCTTCTGCTTCTTCTTCGTCTCCTCCTCCTGTAGTTTCAAACATGCTTATTTGACATGCTTCTGCTTTTAGCTCCCCCCTCTGCACCGTACGACATTGCACTGCTGAACTGCGACGGCAATTCCATGGTTCTGAACTGGAAGAAGCCTCTTCACGATGGAGGGTCACAGATCAAAGAGTATTACGTGGACAAGAGACGCGCTGGAGCGACCGTGTGGCGGGAGATCAACATCCCACCCGTTCTAGAACGAGTGTATAAGGTATGAACATAGTGATACATAATGGTAACGATGAGAAATCATACGTAGCTGATAATAATTAGTGGCAACCAGACCTTGTATTTAGCTAAGAGACTGGTGGTCCCCCGGACCACTGTCCTAAGGTATACTGTGAGCTAGCCCCTCTCGGAACCCTACATAAAGCTTTTATGAAATTTGATTTTCGCTTTAGGTAGGGTCCCTGGTCATGCTAAGATTTTCCAATGCGATTGTTGGAACGCGGATATACACAAACTCAACCTTTCTTCGATCGGCGCGCTATTACCGCGCTTTTTATTGTGTTTGTTTACGGATGTGCGAACTATAAGTACCTTACATACCTCTGATAAAATCTCCTGTGTCGCGGAAGCCGTTAAGTATTTTTAATCCATGTTTGATTAAAAATGTCGCTTTGATTTCTTCTTGTTTATTTACCGTTTATTGTACCGCCTCCCGATGTGCGGTTGGCTTTGCGGGCTACGTCCCTGCCTTTGATCTGCTCCGTCATAGCTGTAGCACCACTAGCTAGCCAGATAGGCGGTACAATGAGGTGTCAATAAACAAGGTAGGAAGAAGCGACATTTTTAATCAATCATGGATTAAAAATACTTAACGGCTTCCACGACACAGGAGATGTGTCGGTATGGTATGTAAGGTACTTATAGTTCGCACATTCGTAAGTCAATACATGAATAAACATGGTAAAAGCGCGCAGAAGTCCGTCTCATGGCGTGTTTACATTGTATTTGTGTGTGCGTAACTGGCGGCAGCCCAGCGTGAAACAGGACCCAATGGGTAAAGTCATAAAAGTGTCAGAAACTTTACTACATTCGGGTTCTGCTTGCGGGGCTAACTGTGAGTGTGAGCATGCATTGGGCACCACAGTGAACAGTGACCCATCGGATTTGAAACCTATTGCGAGTGGCTGTCTGACTGTTCTAGACGATTGATTCCTGAGGTCAATGCTGTAATTGCCATGCAGGTGGAGGGGTTGACCCAAGGAGCAGTCTACCAGTTCCATGTGTACGCTGCTAATCTGGCTGGTCTGGGAGGAGCTTCTAAGCAATCAGTTGACCTCGCCTGTGATGCCTGGAACATGCCCGAACCTGGTTAGTAAACTAAAGGTTACTTTAGTAACTACAGTTCTTTACACTTGGTCCACTTCACCACTTTTCAACCTATCTTCATATAATTGGTCCTCACTAATAATCATGAATAATCACTAATAATCATGATCACATCCTGTGTTTCATGGGAGGGCTGTGAAACCCAGTGACATCATCGATGGGGAATCGTTCTCACGATAATACAAATCTATACAGTATATGTATATATATATATATATATATATATATATATAGTTAAAAAAAAGGCCTATCGATGATATCATTGTACTGTACTGTACTGTACTGTTGGTGCATCAAAGTCATATCTAATAAATAATGTGTTTATCCTTACAGGCCCAGGCTATGACCTGAGGTTCTCTGAAGTGCGAGATGATTCGCTGTTGATCCAGTGGGAAAAGCCTGTGTACACTGGCTCCGGACCAATCACAGGTTACAAGGTTGAGTACGCCAAGAAGGGATCCTCCGATTGGACCACGGCCAATGCCGCCGCTGTCAGTCACCGCTTCCTCAAGGTGAGGTCACTGTTGTTGTAGGTCATAATGAATTATCTGGTCATTATGTATTATCTGGTCTCAGGTCTCAACCATAGACTGTGGTCTCAACCCGTTGAGACCTGAGACCAGATAATACAAATGTCTTCTAAATCTGGAAAAAATAATCTGAAAAGTTTTCTGGAAAACCCATGTTTCTATGTCAGTGATTCTGAAAATATTTCATGTCAAGGACCCCAAAAAGTACATGTATTCATCCGCCGACCCCCATCTGTAAATATGTAGTTCCCGGGAGTCGGGACCCCCCAGCAGCGAAGAGTTAAAAATGATTGCTGTGAAAGAATATGTTACAAAGATTTGCACACGTTTTCACGATAAAAAAGCAGATCTACAAGCGGCACTCGGTGCACGCTATGAACTTGTAGATCTGCTATTTTTCAACAGCTGAAGTTTAAAATAATGGTTAAAGCGATTAAAAGCTCAGGCGACACAGCTGCGTTCCAGGTCTAAACCAGTTAATTCACTTGCAGAGGACAGGTTTTGATTGGATGGACAATGTGTGCTTTGCTCTGCAGGAACAAAGTCATCTATCTTAATTTCCCTACTAGTCTAGAGTTTTAGTCCTTGGCTTACTTTACCTTCCATGCATATGCAAGGGAAAAAAAGGCTCTAGCAAGTGATCAAGCTGTGTTATACTGACATCTAGTGGCCATAGCAGAGAACAGGTTCTTAAACCACAATCATTTGATATAGAAAAATACAATTGCTCACATGGTGTTTTGGATTGCTATTACCGGTAGTTGAAAATCTGTCAGGCTAGCCTATACCTTTTCATGAGTAAAACAATTTTAGTTAATGTTTTCTGTGAGCATGGGCTGTATCTTTTTAACTTGTATGTGAGGGCGAACTCAGATCAGCCAACGCAGGGAAACTGGAAGTATACCTTCACTTAAAACGCCGGGACAACGCTCCACACGTCCCAAACTCTTCTCCCTTCTCCCAAAACGATTGAATGCACACCCATAGTTTCATTATATAGATATTTCACTGTTCTTACGTACCAGTAAGACGCGCAAACGCGGGAAGCGAACGCAGCTCGTACATATTTGGGTTCTTTTAAGATTTATTTTTTAAAGTCTCATGTCACCATGACTCAGCCATAACCATATAAGCAGCTATACGTCCAAATATGGAGTGTGTTGCATCAATCACAAACAAATCACTCAGCTCCATATATTTGTTTATGATGTATTGCCATATGTTTGTTCTTGCTTAATGTAAGTCGCTCTGGATTAAGAGCGTCTGCTAAATGCCTAAATTGTAAATTGTAGCCAATAAGTTATTTTCTTTTTCATTTGTTTTGTTCTACAAAGGGGAGTGTGTACTGTAGTGTGTCCTTTCTCGTATAACTCAAGAATCATCCACCCAATCTATTACTGGTGCACCAAGCAAGGGCACTCCGTTGGGGCGTCAGCAATTTGCATTTACAGTACCTAGACTTGTGTTGTTCGGTGGGGTCACAGCAATGTGTCCCTCCCTACCCCCCTCCCTCCCTCCCGAGGGGGTGTCAGCCATTTAATCACAATCTTATCCTCATTGCGTCTTTCTTTGCAACCATCTGGGAGATGTGCAAGGCCCTGCGTGAACGCGGCGGTGCGAGGCCTTTATAATGACTATACCAGGGGTGGAAAAAGTACTTGCCATGTTTTACTCAGGTAAAAGTACTAATACTGCAATGTAGATAATACTCTGTTACAAGTAAAAGTCCAGGGTTCAAAATGTACTTGAGTAAAAGTACAAAAGGACGAAAAGTAAAAAGTACACATTATGCAGAAATTTCATGTTTTAAAACAAAATAATTTAGAAAATAGCAGATCTTCAAGCTCACAATGCGTCCCATCGCGACACATTGTGAGCTTGTGCAACTGCTATCTATCTATCTATCTATCTATCTATCTATCTATCTATCTATCTATCTATAAATGCACCAAGTCTCTGCACGCACGCACGCACGCACGTCTGTCTGTCTGTCTGTCTGTCTGTCTGTCTGTCTGTCTGTCTGTCTGTCTGTCTGTCTGTCTGTGTGTAATCCACATAACTCGAGAACCGTTCGCCCCACAGACTTCAAATTCGACACATGCATTCCACACCACCGCAGGGGGTGCAGTGTGCGGTGTCAAGTCGGTCGGACCCACGGTTGTCCAGAACCGCCCCAAAAAACCCTCTGCCCGGGCCCTGGACTGGGCCCCTGCCCATCGTCCATAATGGAAATGGCCTGTTCTGACCTCACAACACTCCATATTTGGGCATGCCTGACACGGAACTCCATAAGTCTCTGTGTGTGTGTGTGTGTGTGTGTGTGTGTACTGTTGTAATCCACGTAACTCTAGAACCGTTCGCCCCACCAACTTCAAATTCGACACACACTTTCCACAACCCCACAAAGAGTGTGGTGCCCGGTGTCGAGTCGATCGGACCCACAGTTGTCCAGAACCGCCCCACAAAGGCCTCTGCCCGGGCTCTGGACAGGGCCACTGCATGCCCATGATCCAAAATGCTGCAGCTCGCTTGGTCTTCAACCAGCCAAAATTCTCACATGTCTCCCCCCTGCTCCGCTCCCTCCACTGGCTCCCGGTCGCTGCCCGCACAGAATACAAAACCCTGATGCTGGCATTCAAAGCAACCAAAGGTATGGCTCCCCCATATCTTGCAAGTATGATCGAACCCTACAAACCCTCCCGCTCACTCAGATCAGCCAACGCAGGGAAGCTGGAAGTACCCTCACTAAAAACGCCGGGACAACGCTCCACACGTCCCAAACTCTTCTCCCTTCTGGCTCCAAAACTGTGGAATGCACTTCCCATTGCAGTCAGAACTGCAGCATCACTCCCAATCTTCCGCCGCAGTCTGAAAACCCACCTTTTCAGACTCCATCATGGCCCATAGCACTTACCCCACCCCCTTAGATAGCAATTCTAGTAGTCATAGCACGTCATAGTACATATGTGTAGCATAGTAGTATAGATGTATAGCTTATATGTATAGTTTCATTATAGATATTCCACTGTTACTTTCTTAGCTACGCATGTTTCATGATAAATGTCTTTATGTGATGTATTACCATGCTTTTTGTTCTTGCTTAATGTAAGTCGCTCTGGATTAAGAGCGTCTGCTAAATGCCTAAATTGTAAATTGTAAATTGTAGGTACACAGAGAGACAGATACAGAAATATCCTGTTCTGACATCACAATGTCTGACAAACTCCATTTATGGGCATAAAAAGAAATTCGACACACGCGTTCCACATTATTATCCTATATTTTTGTTTTTTCAGCGAAGATATTTAATGTAGAGTGAAAAGAGAAAAGTTCCTAGTGCAGTGCCCTGGGGGACTCATTTATGTGGGAATGATCTGTCCGTTCAGTGATGTCTTGGTTTCCTCGGGCGTTGGAGAACAGTTTAAAACGCACATCCCCCTATCTTGGTGCAGAGCCAATCTGCAAGAACAGTGAAATCGTTTAGAAAGATGGGGGCTTGTAACTCACTTCTGTATAACACTCCGAACTTTATTAAGTACGACATTTTCAACCCTCAAACGGGTCTCCTTCAGGTTAAAAAGTTAAGTAAGACATTTCAACCCTCAACGTGTTCTCCTTTGGGTTAAAAAGTTAAACTAAAAAGTGAGTTGTGGTTTCCTCTGGCGTCGTTATGCGCAGGGAGAACAGATCCTTTCCTCCTGAAGAGAAGCCTCCATACAGCAGTGGTACATTTACTTAAGCACTGTACTTAAGTACTATTTTGAGGTATTTGCTTGAGTACTTGAGTACCGGTATGTCACATTTTCAGTACTTTTTACTACTCCACTACATCTCAGAGGCAAATATTGTACTTTAGTTACTAGTTTGTAGTTACTTTGTAGATTCTGATTATTATTACAAAAATACATTAAGTACATTTAAGCCACATATTGGCCATTTGAAAATAGACGATCTACAAGCTCACAATGCGTACGATGCGACGCATTGTGAGATACTGTAGATCTGCTACTTTTGAAAGATTTGTATACATTTGAAAACATAAAATGGGGCATTTGGAATAATGAGTACGTCTTTCTACTTTTGGTACTTTAAGTACCTTTTGATTTCAATACTTTTGCACTTTTAATCAAGTACATTTTGAATTCCGGACTTTGACTTGTAACAGAGTATTTCCACATTGCAGTATTGGTACTTTTACCAGTAAGTAAAAATAAATGGAGTATTTTTTCCACCACTGTCCATGTACTTGTCTTGAATACTGGAGAACTCGGGTCGCCGACTGTTCTTCATCTTTGCCGAGATTTCTTCCCCTTTCGCCGACTCTTCGTCACTTTCCGGTCCGAGTTCTGTCTGAGAACTCGGACGGAAAGTGACGAAGAGTCGCCGAAACGGGGAGAAATCTCGGCGCTGGAGCGCGCATCTAGCTACTGCATGATGATCATGCACGCTGATCAGACAGCAGATCAATAAAAGCATGCAAAAGCATGGACCGCTACTTTGCATTCATATTCATGTCATATTTACAGTACTACGGCCTTCACAGTGTGTGTGTGTGTGTGTGTGTGTGTGTGTGTGTGTGCCAGGAGGCGGTGTGTGTGTGTGTGTGTGTGTGGGTGTGCGCGCGCGCGCGCACAAAGTGACCTCACAATCTCCGATCATCTTAATATATGTATATACGCTCCAAAAAGCGTTCATATTTTGCGGGACAGACGGATGAGGAGCAGAAATGAAGCGCCAGCATATCGATCCATTTATCACCACGGAGAGCGCCCTGGATGAGGAGATACGAGTCATTCATGGGAGTCAATGACAAGCTAATAGTTGCACAGAGCATTAGCATACGGCAAGCGAAAAGCGAAATGCCAAAAAAACAAATAGGAATCATTCTGAATATTCTTATCTCGTCCCGTGTCGTTTGGACGTCGCTAGGACGTCCACAGACGAACGCACCTCTCGGTTCCAATCCTTATGATGTTTCCAGACGATTTATGTACTAAATGTGCGCGCGCGTGTGAGAGGCACGCTAAACTGTCAACACTTCTACAATAAGCAACAATATAGCTGACTGTCAAACATCATTGTCCAATGTTCTTTCAGAGCAGGTTATCGTCGTTAGCACAGTAGCTAACATTCAGAAACTTGCAGCTGCAGCTGCTGAAAGTGCCCCGAAACGTGGAGAATAAGCGTTGCTATTCAGATGTAATTCAGTCAGGAAGTAGACAGCTATTTTTCTGGTTTGGGTTTGTTTTGGTTATCGTCGTTAGCACAGTAGCTAACATTCAGAAGTGCCCCGAAACGTGGAGAATATTCGGCAGAATCTTAAGAAGATTCGCCGCGCGACGACTCTTCTTCAGATTCTGCCGAATATTCTCCACGGTTTGCCGACTTGTCTTGAGAAGTCGGCAAAAAGGGTAAATCCGCCGAGTGTTCTTGTTACCCTTGTCTTGGCTGCTCCTGACCATCATCACCTTGGGCTGCATGGGCAGTCCTGTCTAGATACACACCACCCTCCTCCTGTGCGTCCGTGTGTGCGTCCGTCCGTCCGTCCGTCCATCCGTCCGTTACCAGCTTATCTCCGGCACCGTTGGCCCCATCCATGTCAAACTGTGCACACACACCACACAAATCTCTGCCCCAACGGCCTATTATAGCGCCAGTGTGCCACCATATGGCCGATTTTGGCAATACATATTTCTGTAAATTACTCGTACACATTTTATCCATACATCACGCAATTCGGTATACACTATCTCCATAGTCATGTGATCAACACGGATCTGCACCATTTCCCATATTCCATCCTGATTGGCTAATATTGGCTTCCAAAGCTTGCATGATTGGTCTGTTTCGAACAAAATGCCACAAATCACAAACACTGTGCAATTTGTGAGACATTTTTTAAAAGCAACCCTTTCTTTTTTCAGCCACCGATTCAAGCATCCTTCATTTGTATTGTTCTCTTGGCATTTCTCAGTTTCCTCTACTACTGAACTACTGTATTACAACTACACCATGCATGCGTACACAACGGTCATGCCCGACATTGACTTATTGTGATTTAAGGTCACACAAATCACGTGTCTGCAAATCTCTCCAATGTGATGTCATAATAGTAGGCCTGCATACTGCATTTTTTTGTGACTGAATATTAATATATATGATTATGTGAACATTTAGACATTTATTAAAGGCACGCTACATTGACAATGTAATGTAGGTGGAACAAAGCAGATATCTTAAGACTGGACAACCAGAGATTGGGTACAATGTCCATTCATAAATCAACAACTAACATCAACAATTACATCATTTCATCATGTCTTTACAACTTGAGCCACATCCCAGTGGGGGGGGGGGGGGGGAATCACTTTTTTTCTTCTCAAACTCTAAAGGTATTTCCAAGAGGTTGTCTTCTAAACTTGTAAAAAGCTAGATGTTTAATGGTCATACGGTCAAAGCGCTATCCTATTACAATCACCATGTGGTGCATATTAATTAATGGCCGGTGTAAAGCAGTGGTTCCCAAACCTTTTCATGTGAAAGACCCCCACATTGACACTCATCAGCCTGCGGACCCCCATTTGAAAATATATGACTAGGACGCCCCATAAGAGAAGATTTTCACGGTTCTAGCAGTGATTTCAAGGACCCCCAATTTGACCTGAATTAGGCACAGGTCCCCCATTTCTATCTCTGGGACCCCAGGTCAAGATAATGTATCTTGTAAAATCAAAGTTCATTTAAGTCTGAGAGTGTACACTCTCTGAGTTACAGACCCATAAGGGTCCATTTGGTTCCTAACTATCATTTAGCTGGGGACCCCCTGGAACTCCCGCAAGGACCCCACTTTGGGAACCACAGGTGTGAAGGACAGGAGACTTTTGCTACTTTTGCAAGCACAGTATTGTAATATATGTTATACGCTCGATTGTAGCTTCCCTCATTTATTAGCCACATTCACTATTTCACCAGCCAGAGGGATACGTCAAAAATATCCGTGAAGCTTTAATTTTTTTTTTTTTTTACTAGAGCAAGTCAATAGGGGAGAGTAGAGAAGAAACACTTACCAGCCACAGTACAAAAAAAAATTACAAGCGCTTGACAGATGGCTGGTGGCAATTTCACGCGCCATTAAACCCGTTCAAACTGGTACCAACAATCACATCGACTTTCCATTCATGGACTTCACGCAACATTATGTCCTCTCCCTGCCAGTGGTTTTCAACCAGTGGTCCGGGGACCACCAGTGGTCCTTGAGGAGGTTCCAGGTGGTCCCCAGCTAAATGATGGAGAGCGTAAAATGATTGGTTTAATTTTACGCTCTCAAGAGTTACATTATTGTATTAATTAATTTACAAGAAGTCTACACAATTAGAGAATGTAGAAGAAGTGTTATTTTGATCAACGCTTACCTGTTACAGTATCTCTCCTAATGGTACCAACATCAATACAGCATGGAATTGTGGACAAAATCTTATATAATGACAACAAAATATTTTGTGTCTGAGAGGCTAAATGTCATCAAATAGATGGATATAAATTTGTTTTGTGCACAGCAGTCATCAGGATACAAACAAACAGATCACACAGTAACTAAGTAAGTAGCCTTGCGAGCTATGAGGCGGCGGCCCATAGGGCAGGAGCCTATCTCCTGTTTCTGTAGCGTGAGGCAGCTTGATGTACAAGTACAACCCCTGGACATGACGCTATAGTATGTTTCAGGGACCCAACCCTTGATGCTGAGTGTCAGCATCAAGGCCGGGGATTGAACCCCGACCTCCCAGTCTCAGGGCGGACACTCTAACCACAAGGCCACTGAGTGGCATAGTATATTGACAATAAAGAAACAATGCCAACAGAAGGCCACCAGTCATAATGCCAAGAGGCATCACATCACACTTTATGCACAGAACTGAGATGGGGCCTGCTTGTTCATACAGTAAGTCCTATACTTATAGGAACAAACAATCTTGAGGCCCTAGCCTGCAGAGAAGGTACCATGTACCGTCGCCCTGATGGTAAAATATGGTATTGGCTGTGTAACGGGTGTGTATTCATAGTAATAGCTTTCCCCTTCCTGAGTACCCGAGTCTCATACATTGAAGTCATACTCTCAAATTGTACCCCACTAACCCAGCTATTTTGCTGGACACGTTGATGATTTTATGGAGTTTGTTCTTATTAACCAATGATAATGAGCCATACCAGGAAACAAAACAAAATGTCAATGAACTCTCCACAAAGGATCGATGGATCGTCCGTGGCTCAAATTACAAAGAAATACTTGACCTTGATATGAAAACCACTGGTGTAAAGTAACTAAGTACATTTACTTAAATACAATTTTGAGGTATTTGTACTTTACTTTACTAATTAAAATTGCCAATACTTTTTAAGTTACTGTATAGCTTTTGAGTATTATTACAAAACATACATGAACCACTTCAGCTGTGTATACATTTCGGCCATTTGAAAATAGCCGATCTACAAGAACACAATGCGTTGCGATGTGACACATTGTGAGCTTGTATAGATCTGCTATTTTCAAAAGACGTTTAAACAATTGGAAACTTGATATAGGACATTCTGCATAATGAGTACTTCTTTTGGTACTTGAAGTTCATTTTTATACCAGTACTTTAGTTTACCAAAGTAAATTTAGAATTCAGTACTTTTACTTGTAACAGAGTATTTTCATATTGCAGTATTCACACTTTTACTTAAAGTAAAACATTTGGGTACTTTATCCCAGCACTGACATTATGTCCTCTCTCTCCTCCCACCTCTGTCTCGTCTCCTAGGTAACGGGTCTGGAGGCGGGCTCTAGCTACGTGTGCCGCGTGCGCGGGGTCAACGACGCGGGCGTGGGCGCGGCCTCTCTGCCCTCTGACGCCGTAGTCGCCAAGTCCCTGCCAGGTAAACCTCGGGTTCCCAAACCAACGGGAAATTATACATTTTGTGTTATTCGGGGGCACGGTGGCGCTGTTAGTAGCGCTGTCGCCTCACAGTTAGAAGGTCCTGAGTTCAATTCCCGCTGGGGACGCTGTGGGCGCTGGGGGGCGTGTTCTCTCCTCCGTGTCATCAGCACCCATACACTAGGTAAGGTGATGTTGGCGAAAGGGCCTTTCTGTGTGGAGTTTGCATGTTCTCCCCGTGTCCCCTAGGGGACAAAAAACCTCCCCCTGGCCAGCTGGGGCACCTGATGGAGGGTAAAGGAACTGGTTGGACTTAGAGCGTGGAAGGAACACGTTATTCCAACCAGTTCCTTTACCCTCCATCAGGTGCCCCAGCTGGCCAGGGGGAGGTTTTTTGGGAAACTCCCCCCTGTCGAAGCAGCCTACTCACTCCTCATGCACTGAAGGAAGCATGAGGTCAGTTCGTTTCTCTCCCCAGGATGGCAGAGGGAGTGCAGTGCCCAGGATTGCATTAGACAATTGACGTTTTGGGTGTAAAAAATGGGTTAAAAAAATCGTGGGATTAAAAAAATAATAATAATACAAATATTTAACGCTAGAATATATAGGTGCTGTGATATGTTTTTTGGTTAAACTTTAAGCTCTATATGCCTGTATTATATTATACAGTAGTAGCAATCATTGTTATAGAGTGTTTGTTCAGGGGTCTCCCCGTCTCTCCACCTCTTCAGTAAACAGAAAATACATTTTCCCGGTTGGGCACCAATTCCATTCAATCAGGGAAAGAAACCCCACTTGTCTGTCTGGTCCTTTGATTTTTGTTTTATCACTTCCGAATTCACTTCCTTGTCTTGTATCCGAGTTGTGACTGTTACTTAACAAACATTATGATTATTCTGAATATACAGCAGAGCTATTGTCGTGTATTTTCTATACACTAACTAACTGAACTAGAGAAGACTGGAGTTCTCTAAAACAAACTGCAGAGTATAGTGGAAAAAACAGGCATCAAAGCATCAGATGAAAAATGCAGAGAGGTTTCGTCGTGTGTTGAATCGTCCATTTATTGAAACCAAGACAGAGACAGAGAGCTTCGCCGTGCAGGACCCTGAGCATGGGAGCTCAGGCCCCTGTTCTGACTGCCCGTGCCCGGGCGGCCAGTGAAGACTAGTTCAACAACTGAGACAATATATACAGTACTTTTGCATAGACAGAGATGAATACAAGGGTGGAGTTACTTCAAATCAACATATGGCATAGGAGATACTGCAGAACATCTTATCTGCGGTCTCCACTGTGTGTGTTTTGGTTCACACCTAAGCAAGCTTCAAAGAACAATAGGATTGTAAATGGCTGAGATCTCTAGTGAAGGAAGATTTTCAGACCAGCCCCTCTGATTCCACTAACCATCGAATAAACACAGTGACCAAAATTACATAATTATTATGAATATATATAGTGAGGATATGGATAGGAGACCACACTATTTAATTCAACACTTATTTACACCTTTATTTAAGAGCAACGTATTTGATGTCAATATGTATGAGAGCTAACATCTTTCGGCACACCTTGCATTTCTACACAGTAAAATCAATTTGAAACTCTCAGAGTTCAAGTGACCATGAGGATTTTACTGTGTATGCAACGATCACAAAGATCATGTTGTACAGAGAAGGGAGCTTGCTGGGTTAATTGAAATTACTTTTGGGGGTCTGAGACGATGGTAAAATAGAGTGCAGGGAGCTGACATCTCCCATAGATGGTAAAATAGAGTGCAATGGAGCTGACATCTCCCATAGATGGTAAAATAGAGTGCAGGGAGCTGACATCTCCCATAGATGGTAAAATAGAGTGCAGGGAGCTGACATCTCCCATAGATGGTAAAATAGAGTGCAATGGAGCTGACATCTCCCATAGATGGTAAAATAGAGTGCAGGGAGCTGACATCTCCCATAGATGGTAAAATAGAGTGCAGGGAGCTGACATCTCCCATAGATGGTAAAATAGAGTGCAGGGAGCTGACATCTCCCATAGATGGTAAAATAGAGTGCAGGGAGCTGACATCTCCCATAGATGGTAAAATAGAGTGCAGGGAGCTGACATCTCCCATAGATGGTAAAATAGAGTGCAGGGAGCTGACATCTCCCATAGATGGTAAAATAGAGTGCAGGGAGCTGACATCTCCCATAGATGGTAAAATAGAGTGCAGGGAGCTGACATCTCCCATAGATGGTAAAATAGAGTGCAGGGAGCTGACATCTCCCATAGATGGTAAAATAGAGTGCAGGGAGCTGACATCTCCCATAGATGGTAAAATAGAGTGCAGGGAGCTGACATCTCCCATAGATGGTAAAATAGAGTGCAGGGAGCTGACATCTCCCATAGATGGTAAAATAGAGTGCAGGGAGCTGACATCTCCCATAGATGGTAAAATAGAGTGCAGGGAGCTGACATCTCCCATAGATGGTAAAATAGAGTGCAGGGAGCTGACATCTCCCATAGATGGTAAAATAGAGTGCAGGGAGCTGACATCTCCCATAGATGGTAAAATAGAGTGCAGGGAGCTGACATCTCCCATAGATGGTAAAATAGAGTGCAGGGAGCTGACATCTCCCATAGATGGTAAAATAGAGTGCAGGGAGCTGACATCTCCCATAGATGGTAAAATAGAGTGCAGGGAGCTGACATCTCCCATAGATGGTAAAATAGAGTGCAGGGAGCTGACATCTCCCATAGATGGTAAAATAGAGTGCAAGGAGCTGACATCTCCCATAGATGGTAAAATAGAGTGCAGGGAGCTGACATCTCCCATAGATGGTAAAATAGAGTGCAGGGAGCTGACATCTCCCATAGATGGTAAAATAGAGTGCAGGGAGCTGACATCTCCCATAGATGGTAAAATAGAGTGCAGGGAGCTGACATCTCCCATAGATGGTAAAATAGAGTGCAGGGAGCTGACATCTCCCATAGATGGTAAAATAGAGTGCAGGGAGCTGACATCTCCCATAGATGGTAAAATAGAGTGCAGGGAGCTGACATCTCCCATAGATGGTAAAATAGAGTGCAGGGAGCTGACATCTCCCATAGATGGTAAAATAGAGTGCAGGGAGCTGACATCTCCCATAGATGGTAAAATAGAGTGCAGGGAGCTGACATCTCCCATAGATGGTAAAATAGAGTGCAGGGAGCTGACATCTCCCATAGATGGTAAAATAGAGTGCAGGGAGCTGACATCTCCCATAGATGGTAAAATAGAGTGCAGGGAGCTGACATCTCCCATAGATGGTAAAATAGAGTGCAGGGAGCTGACATCTCCCATAGATGGTAAAATAGAGTGCAGGGAGCTGACATCTCCCATAGATGGTAAAATAGAGTGCAGGGAGCTGACATCTCCCATAGATGGTAAAATAGAGTGCAGGGAGCTGACATCTCCCATAGATGGTAAAATAGAGTGCAGGGAGCTGACATCTCCCATAGATGGTAAAATAGAGTGCAGGGAGCTGACATCTCCCATAGATGGTAAAATAGAGTGCAGGGAGCTGACATCTCCCATAGATGGTAAAATAGAGTGCAGGGAGCTGACATCTCCCATAGATGGTAAAATAGAGTGCAGGGAGCTGACATCTCCCATAGATGGTAAAATAGAGTGCAGGGAGCTGACATCTCCCATAGATGGTAAAATAGAGTGCAGGGAGCTGACATCTCCCATAGATGGTAAAATAGAGTGCAGGGAGCTGACATCTCCCATAGATGGTAAAATAGAGTGCAATGGAGCTGACATCTCCCATAGATGGTAAAATAGAGTGCAGGGAGCTGACATCTCCCATAGATGGTAAAATAGAGTGCAGGGAGCTGACATCTCCCATAGATGGTAAAATAGAGTGCAGGGAGCTGACATCTCCCATAGATGGTAAAATAGAGTGCAGGGAGCTGACATCTCCCATAGATGGTAAAATAGAGTGCAGGGAGCTGACATCTCCCATAGATGGTAAAATAGAGTGCAGGGAGCTGACATCTCCCATAGATGGTAAAATAGAGTGCAGGGAGCTGACATCTCCCATAGATGGTAAAATAGAGTGCAGGGAGCTGACATCTCCCATAGATGGTAAAATAGAGTGCAGGGAGCTGACATCTCCCATAGATGGTAAAATAGAGTGCAGGGAGCTGACATCTCCCATAGATGGTAAAATAGAGTGCAGGGAGCTGACATCTCCCATAGATGGTAAAATAGAGTGCAGGGAGCTGACATCTCCCATAGATGGTAAAATAGAGTGCAGGGAGCTGACATCTCCCATAGATGGTAAAATAGAGTGCAGGGAGCTGACATCTCCCATAGATGGTAAAATAGAGTGCAGGGAGCTGACATCTCCCATAGATGGTAAAATAGAGTGCAGGGAGCTGACATCTCCCATAGATGGTAAAATAGAGTGCAGGGAGCTGACATCTCCCATAGATGGTAAAATAGAGTGCAGGGAGCTGACATCTCCCATAGATGGTAAAATAGAGTGCAGGGAGCTGACATCTCCCATAGATGGTAAAATAGAGTGCAGGGAGCTGACATCTCCCATAGATGGTAAAATAGAGTGCAGGGAGCTGACATCTCCCATAGATGGTAAAATAGAGTGCAGGGAGCTGACATCTCCCATAGATGGTAAAATAGAGTGCAGGGAGCTGACATCTCCCATAGATGGTAAAATAGAGTGCAGGGAGCTGACATCTCCCATAGATGGTAAAATAGAGTGCAGGGAGCTGACATCTCCCATAGATGGTAAAATAGAGTGCAGGGAGCTGACATCTCCCATAGATGGTAAAATAGAGTGCAGGGAGCTGACATCTCCCATAGATGGTAAAATAGAGTGCAGGGAGCTGACATCTCCCATAGATGGTAAAATAGAGTGCAGGGAGCTGACATCTCCCATAGATGTTAAAATAGAGTGCAGGGAGCTGACATCTCCCATAGATGGTAAAATAGAGTGCAGGGAGCTGACATCTCCCATAGATGGTAAAATAGAGTGCAGGGAGCTGACATCTCCCATAGATGGTAAAATAGAGTGCAAGGAGCTGACATCTCCCTACCTAGTCTTGCATAGCCGAACAATCAGAGATCTCCGACTAAACTGATACGTATGGGGAAATCTAAATCCAACCAATGGGCTTAGACGGCAGAGAAAATGACAAACCACGCCTCGCGGCTCTGAATTTTATCCTTGCACTTAATCACTGGCTGTGTGTGTGTGTGTGTCTCTCTCTCTCTCTCTCTCTCTCTCTCTCTATAGGGACCCAGGAAGTGTCCTGTGGTGTGGACGAGAAGACAGGTGACATCGTGCTGTCCTTCGAGTCCTGCCAGATGGGCGTGGGATCTCAGTTTGTCTGGAAGAAAAACTACAAGGAAATCACAGACTTCTCCAGGAGTTCCATCAAGACGGAGACCAGCGTGTAAGAGCGTGCATGTGCACAGATGCACCTCGTCACCTGACTAAACTAAACTTTTTTTTTTTTTTTTGCCAAAGTCATCTCTTCGTGACACTGACCACCTCTGGTAAAATCACCAAAGTTCTAATTGAAAAGGATCATGTTAATCCTGCCCCTGTTAGTAAAATGGCCTACCGGTATCTCAAGAGTGTGACTTAAGGCCAAAATAGGCAATTCTTTGGGCCTATAAAGGCTCATTCATAGTCTGGATGGTGACCACCGCCGGTGGTCAGCTCACCACCGGAGCTGAAATAACGTTGAGCGGTGGTGAGTAAAAACAGAGAGAAGGGCTGTGGCGGTGGTTTGCTCTTCACCATGGCTCGTGACGTCATGTTGTTGTTTGGTGGTCACCCCACCACCGGAAATCCAGACTATGAATGAGCCTTAAGTCACATGGTATTGTGACTTAGGTTAGGCCTAAACGAAAGTTAGGGACTCAAGTCAGTAAGTAAATTGGCCTAAGTCAGTTTTAATCCTATTTATTATTTTTTATCCTCTTATGTTACATAACTGACAGAACAGTGTAATTTCAAGTTAAATAGTAAATGTTTTTGGTGAAATGATTAAGAAATATCATATAGTTTATTTTTTTAATCAGTCTGTTATTATTCCTGAAAAACGTTAAAAACATGAATTAGGCCACTAGTTTAAGACGTTGAGGACGTGCAGTAGGGCACTGGGGCAGTGGTCCTCAAAGTGGGGTCAGGGAAACCCTATAGGGGTCCTTGAGGGAGTTCCAGGGGGTCCCCAGCTAAATGATAGTAGGAACCAAATGGACCCTTATTTCTGAGTGTCCATTTGGTTCCATTCAAACTGGGGGTCCTTGAAATGACAATGGTTGAAAATCACTGCTAGAGCCGTAAACATCTTCTCTTATGGGGGTCCCTAGCTAGCATATATTTAGAATGGGGGTCCGCGGCCTAATACGTGTCAATTTGGGGTTTCTTGACATGAAACAGTTTGAGAGGGGTTGTGCAGTAGCTCACCATACTCGTTAGCAAAGTTTGGTAGAAGTAATTGGCAGGATTTTTTCAAACCATTAATGCGCAACACCCGACCCCCCCCCCCCCCCCCCCCTCTCTCTCTCTCTCTCTCTCTGTCACTCCCCTCCTTTCACTGGGTTTCTAGTTCTAAGCTTGTCTTCACAAACGCAGAGAAAGAGGACTTTGGAACTTACTCCGTTTCTGTCACCAACACAGCTGGAGTGTCATCCAGCCACACTATCACCGCTGAAGGTAGGGAATTGATTGATTGAATTGATTTAGCATTTTACCACCATTTTCCACCTACACTACAGTGTGCCTCCTTCATGGATAGACTATTGTCTAACAACAACGCATGGTATACTAGGGCCATAAACAGAAGGCTTAACTCAACATTCGTTCCTGTTTTATGTCTATAAACTGCAGAAAGTGGTTATATTTACTAGAGATAGAGACCAATAGCGATACCAGAAACATCTCATTTATATGCTTTCTGCACCACTATTTGAAATGCGTGCTGACATGAGTGACAAATGCCAGGCGTGTGAGTTGTAACCATGTGGTTCATAATGACTCATTCATGCCAGCCAGGGGCTCAGAAAGCTCTAGAATCCCTACCTGGATTAAATGTACCTTACCTACACATGTCAGCATGTCAGAGTCTTCTACATGTATCTGTGCCTCTAGCCGGGCTCACTTAATGTAACCTGACATGTTTGGAAGACAAAAGTCACATGCACGTTTAAGCTGTAATGAGGGTTTGTACAGCATGTATATGTGACTCATAACCTGTGCCTGTGGCTGGATAAGTTGAAGACTCCTTGCATTAAAGTTGAATCTTTATGTTCCAGTGTTGGAGAAGATGCTGGCTCTCAGTTATGACATCAGACACCCAAGTAGGTATTCTCTCTCTCTCTCTCTCTCTCTCTCTCTCTCTCTTTCTCGCGCACAGTTCTTTGTTCCTGTCTTGCTTTGAACCCCTGAGGTTTCTGTCTTCTGTCACATTTTTACTCGATCAAAACTAGCTTACCTGCTTTTGCATCATCACCCACTGCACCTGTTCATCTCTCCTCTTCTTAACACCTCCGCTTCTCCTCTCCTCTCCTCTCCTCTCCTCTCCTCTCCTCTCCTCTCCTCTCCTCTCCTCTCCTCTCCTCTCCTCTCCTCTCCTCTTCCTCTTCCTCTTCCTCTCCTCTCCTCTTAACCACATGAACCCTAGAGTGGTCCTATTTCGGTGCGAACATTCAGCGACCATTTCAGACATACACACCCACAGTGTGTCACAATGCGCTCTTGGCTCTTTTCATCAAAGATATTTGGTGGGAAAAAAGGAGCGGACCCAGTATAGAGCCCTGAGGTACAACTAATGATTTAGGGTTTAAGTTGTTAATTCAGTGTACTATTGACACAAATATTAAATGAAGAATGTCACCCAGTCCAAGAGGGAATGATCTCCTTTAGTCTCTACCACCTCCTGTTCTCGCCACTCTGTGTTTCCACTCCTGGCTTGCTACTGAATCGGGAACAAAAGTACAAACAATTCTGCAAGCTTCTGCCTTTACTCTCAACTCATCTATTCTCCTTCTCTCATTGCATTCATTCTCTCTCCTAACTTTTTGTTCATCTAAAGTAAGAATATTATTTTCTGTAATATAGAGTAATAGTAGTCTTTTCTTGTAGGCCTATTCGTGTTTTGAATCCATGACACCTCATCTACACGGGCAGTGATGCGAGCGAGTGAACGATGGAATCTCATTAGAATACATGTTTTTCACGGTTTTGAAGGAGTCAAAGGATTCACATCTCTCTCTACATCTAATCTAATCATGACTCCAATAGCAGATCAAATCACTGAGCTTGTAGATCTGGCTTTTTTTTTTTACCAAATGTTTGCCCGCGTAATATACTGTAGGGTCCATGTGGCTAAACCCTACCCCCCCCCCCCCCCCCACTAATCTCATCTAATCTCATCACACGTTACCACATCTCACATCATCTCATCCCCTCTCCTCTCTAGTCATCCCTCTGAAGACAGAGTTGTCGTACAAGATCCTGGAGAGAGGCAGGATGAGGTTCTGGCTGCAGGCCGAGGGGATCTCTTCCCATGTCTCCTACAAGTTCTTTGGCAACAACAAGGAACTGTCAGGAGCTGACGTAAGACACCGCTCGATGGATGGATGGATAATGAATTGAGGGATATAATCTTCTCCTAGTAACTTCACCCCGCAGCAAGAGCACTACCATCACTGTTAAACCCACTAAGACCTGGAACGCATCTGTGTCGCCTTCGCTTTTAACCACTTTGTCCGTTATTTTTTAACATTCACTGTTGAAAAATAGCAGATCTACAAGCTTGTAGCACGGCACCGAGTGCCCCGCCACAAGCTTGTAGATCTGCTATTTTCAGATGGGGGTCAGGCGACCAAATACATCTAATATTTGGGGTCCTTGACATGAATAGGTTTGAGAACCAAATGCATAGAAACATCCAGTACAGTACAGTACAGTACAGTACAGTACAGTACAGTACAGTACAGTACAGTACAGTACAGTACAGTACAGTACAGTAACTATAGCCTAACAAAATGTATAGTTGCACGGCTCAGTTCACACAGGGGTGATTTTTTTTTTTTTGCTGTGGCAGATTCGTCTGGTTTCCAGGCTAACGCTCTGTCTGTCTGTCTGTCTGTCTGTCTGTCTGTCTGTCTGTCTGTCTGTCTGTCTGTCTGTCTGTCTGTCTGTGTGTCTCTCTCTCTCTCTCTCTCGGTGCAGCCAAACAAAATGGCGCATGACGTGACCACGGGTATCATTGAGTACATCATGGATCATTTCACTGAGGACAGCGAGGGAACGTTCACCTGCCAGATCACCGACGGAGGAGGCACAGCCCAGAGCTCACTGGTTCTGATCGGAGAGGGTGAGCATGTCCCCCATGATGATGGGCCATCAGCTAGCTCATCCAGAGAGCAGAGACACACACGCACGCACGCACGCACGCACTACACACCATGAAATGCTTAAGTGTTAAAGGACGACTTCACCACTTTTCAATCTATCTTCATATAATTGGTCCTCACGTGTTCATGATAAAAGATTGCACAGTTTTTTCTACTCTGTCTGTGTCTCATAGGAGGGCTGTGGGTAGTTCAGATAGCCTTCCACCATGCGGTGACATCATCGATGGGGAAACCAAACTACTAGAAACTGCAGGCTTTCTATTAATAATAATGGATAATGGAAGTCATCGTTCTCACGATAATACAAAACTAAATGCAAAGAAAATCTGCCTAACGATGATGTCACTGGTGGACAGGTTGCTGAACTGCCCACATCCCTCCTTTGAGATTTGAGATAATCATAATTGTTTGTGTTGAAAAATATTCATACACACAAAAAAGCTACAAGCTTACAACGTGGCACTTAATTGTGATGCGTCCCCCCCCCCTTTTTTAAGTATAAAAATGATGAATGTATGTCTCTTTGTATATTTCAGTTATTTGTCATTATGCGATCTGTAATTTGTGTGTGTGTGTGTGTGTGTGTGTGTGTGTGTGTGTGTGTGTGTGTGTGTGTGTGTGTGTGTGTGTGTGTGTGTGTGTGTGTGTGTGTGTGTGTGTGTGTGTGTGTGTGTGTGTGTGTGTGTGTGTGTGTGTGTGTGTGTGTGTGTGTGTGTGTGTGTGTGTGTGTGTGTGTGTGTGTGTGTGTGTGTGTGTGGTGTGTGTGTGTGTAGCCTTTAAGACAGCCCTGGCGGAGGCTGACTGGCAGAGGAAAGAGTACATCAGAGTCAAGGAGGGTAAGAGGCATCACTACATTCTCTACTGTAAAAGCACTTACGGGATATAAGTAGCTTTATTGGATGAGTTGTGTCCCAATTTGGATTGGACACAGCTTTTTGGGGTTACCACTTCCCACACACACACACACACACACACACACACACACACACACACACACACGGCACGGCAGTCTGGGTCTACTCCTCCTGACACGAGGCTGGTTGAAAAACACCCTGGCCTGCACTAAAAAGATCAAAAAGGAAGAAGTGAACTGCACTAAAAAGATTCCACCTTGCTGTGCTTTTTGGCACACAGAGACTGTGAAGCACAAACCTGAACAGCTTTAGGCAAATGAGAGTGCGCCGTTGACAGATGCTAAAATGTTCCTGCTCCCAGAAGTTCTGGGAGGAAACCTTGTATCTCCCCATTTATACTTATGTGGTTTATAAATTCATAAATGAATGCCCTATTTTGTCCTACTACAGCATGGGGTGGGCAACTTTGACGATGGAGAGGGCCACTATAATTCCAGACTCACTCCAGAGGGCAGAATTGCATACTACTGTCGTAGATCTACATGCTCAAAACGTGTCTCAGTGCGACACGTTTTGAGCTTGTAGAGCAGCTATTTTGCTATATTTTGATTGAAATCCTGAATAATGTTTAGCTATTTAGCCTATTTTATTTCATTGGAATCCTGAAAAGTCACTTTTTTATTTAATTTCAAATGCCTTTAATTATACTTATGTTACTTTATGAACTAAATACAAATTAATACATTGGACATACAAAAGAATAACATTTTAATACTCATTAAGCTACTAATATAGGCTGAAGTAATTAAAGCGGGTCATGTTTGCATATTTTAAATTGTTATTTCAATTAAAAACAGCTGAATTCAATAATATATCAGTTTTCTGATATTAACCTGAGTGTTTTTATTTATTTATATTGAACCAATGAAAAGTAGTGACAGGCGCTTGTGAGTGACTATATTTCCACCCGAGTGGAATAGTAAGAGAGTGGCGACACGCTTGGATCTCGCCGCAAAGCGGGTACCTATGGGCTATAGTTCCAAACATTGGAACTATCCCATTGAGATAGAATGAGCACTTCCGCATTCCATTGTTACAATGGGAGTCAACGCTAGTGTCGCCACTCTCTTACTATTCCACTCGGATTTCCACTAGAACACCGCTATTTGTTTCCCCCCATTTCCTGCAAAGTAACCCTTTTGGACATACAAGGTTTCCACCCGACAGACAGCGCCCCCATTTGCTTTCTGCTCGTCACTAAAGAGTGAAAATGGTGCCAGCTGAAATGTATTTTCAGCTGGCACCACCAGACTGTGACATTACTTATGATGCAAAGAAGAGTAACATCATGATTATAAGAACAAAGGAAGACATTAAATGGTCATTTCCAGTCTTTTTTTACACTTTACAACCTATCTTCATATCATTGGTCTTCACTAATAATCATTAGAAAATAGCACAATTATTTTCTCCTCGGTCTGTGTCTGGCTGTGGGCAGTTCAGAAACCTGTCCACCAGTGACATCATCAATGGGGAATCCAAGCTAATAGAAACGGCAGGCTTTCTATTCCTGAAAGTTGCAACATGAAAATGGAAGCCAATTATAGACCAATTATATGAAGATAGGTTGGAAAGTGGTGAAGTGATCCTTTAAGGTCTATGATGAGGTCAAGTATTTGCATTTCTGATGATAGGTACATCTAACAGGCAAAGTAGAATGGTACTTTATATGCACCAGCTAACTCGTACATTTTGTATGTGTTCTTTTTGCACACTATACTGCCCACTTTGTGGCGGCACTATACAGAAAGAGCAGTATGCAGAAAGTCAATGTGGCTTATAATGATGCCACGAGACTGCTGACGAGACTTCCCTCCCTCCCTCCCTCCCTCCCTCCCTCCCTGGACTCTCACAGGTCCTCACTTCAGCGAGTTCCTGACAGCCGTGGTCGGAGAGGACTGCACTGTCGCTCTGGTCTGCAAGGTAAACACTCGCAGACCATTACAAACACAAGCTTTATAATACAGATGATGTACAGTCTAGATCAGTGCCTCGGTTCTCAACCTCTTCTGGATCAGAGCATGTTTATGTTAATGATCGATCAATTGATTGCCTTCCGTCTTGGATCAATGGAACAACAAACCCTAAAGTTTTTCATGGTTTAAAAAAAAAACAACAAATATTTTATCATTAATCTGGCCAACAGTGGGCCACAGGCTGAGATTCACTACTCATGTCAAGGACCCCCAAATTGACACTAATTAGCCCACGGACCCCCATTTGACAATATATGCCAGGGAGCCCCATGAGAGAAGATTTTTACGGCTGTAGTAGTGATTTGCAAACTCATATAATTTCAAGGACCCCCAGTTTGACATGCATTAGGTTAAGGACCCCCATCCAATGGCATTTCTATCTCTGGGACCCCCAATTTATATTGTAAAATCAATGTTAATTTCCATGGCTCAGTGGTCCAGGCACCTTGGCTGGTAATCCAGTCTGGCAGTGTGCCGCGGGTTCGACTCCCGATCCCGACGGCCTTTACTGCATGTCTTCCCCCATATCTCGCCCCATTTCCTGTCAGCCTACTGTCTGTCCCTCCATAAAAAATATAAAATAAAGGCGAAAGCCACAAAAAAAAAAAAAACATTTAACTCTGAGTGTACAAAACCAAATGGGCCCGGTTCCATTTGTACACTCTTAGAACCCATCTGGTTCCGAACTATCATTTTGCTGGGGACCCCCTGGAACTCCCTCAAGGACCTCTGGGGGTCCCCGGATGTACCACTGATGTACAGTATCTGGAAACATTATTCGCGATCATTTGAATATTTGAATAATCACAAATAAAAATGAATGGCTAGTTGAGGCCCTATAGAAAGTGATGGCGCTGATGATGAAACACTGACCAAAACAGGTTTGGTCAGTGTTTCCCAGGTCTACTCAGGTTTGCTGCTAGTATCCAGCGCTATTTCAACAAGTTTTTAAATGGAGATACGACGAGGGACCCATTTGAGCCGGTAGTTTTCTTCTGTCTTCTTCCGTCCAAAAAATGTTCGGCGACGATGGAAACTAAATGAAAACTGAGCTCTGATGACTAAAACTAAGACTAAATATACTGACAATTTCATCAACAAATAGAAACTAGACAAAAATGTTAGGAAGGGACTAGTGGACAAGAGATCCAGTATAAGTAAAGACAAGTCATTTTACAATGCATTTTAGTCGACTAAATCAACTGTAGATTTAGTCGACTAAAATCTTATGATATTTAATTGAGTGAAACTAAACATTCCGGGTGACTAAAATGTGACTAAAACTAAATGGATGCTATTCAAGAGACTACGACCAAAATGTCCTGCCAAAAACAACACTGGTATTACACCAAATTATTCTTCCGTATTATTCAAGAAGCCTATTATTATTATTCACATTTTCAATGGCTGTGTGAATGAACCCACTCTATGATATGAAATATTAAATAGTTTCCAGAGTGGCAATTTAGATTACACACCTAAGCCTTAGCATTAACTTTGCAATCACCATGAAGTCAAGGGAGGTTTCGAGAGCAGTTTTGAGAAATATTATTACACGGGCACATGCTTTTAAAAACATCATATGGCCCTGATTTTTATATTGACTGAGCGGGAACCCCGACCCCTCTCCCCCCAGTCTCAGTCAGGCCGTAAACTCTAACCACAAGACCACTGAGCTGATTGGATGTTAGGTTATACAATTCATAAGCTAAGCCTAATTTATGCGTCTATAAAGTGTCATGCAATGTGAACAAAATAAAAATGAAAAAATGATATATTTACTACTGAAATTTGATGATGCATCTGCACTTTTTACCAGTCGAATCTTTTTGTTATAGCAGAAGCGTACGTATGGTAAATGAAGCTTTATTGTTCTCTTCATTAGGAGAGGCTGTATACTTGTCAGGCTGTCACAGTGACCTACAATGCAATCTCAGCAACATGACATGGACGTCAGGATATATCACAAAATGTTAAAATGTTAATTCGTACAAGTGCACAAACGTGCGTCCATGGAAGTCGTTAACGGTTAAATGGAGTAGGAGGGTGTGTAGTGGCTATGACTCTCTGCAGCCATTCGTATTACTTAGAATTTGTTGACTGCTGTCAAATAAATGTCATTTAACACTTTGCTAAGATGCATGCAGTCATTGGTGATCAAATGTGCTCAAGGCATCCATATATACACAGTGTCACACACACACACACACACACACACACACACACACACACACACACACACACACACACACACACACACACACACACACACACACACACACACACACACACAAATAGAAAAAGGAACAGACATAAACAACCTCCCCCATCCCAGGCCTCAAATAGTACAAAAAACATCTCCATCAATCACAACACAAAAACAATGGAGAAACAATTCAAAATCAGCCAAATGAAAAATATGGCAACACTCCAGAGACAGCAATCAGCGGAGTCCAGTCTGTCTTGATTTATAAACAACCCCCCCACAAAAAAGATTGATGTTTGTCCCTTTAGGATAAGCACAAGTTGTTTGGCACATTTGGTTTTATTTTTGTTTTTTTGGGGGGGAGGGGGCACCACCCACACGGTCAGCTGTGGTGCTCATTCTACGAATGCTCGATCCTAACAAGTCACCAAACTAATTCGTATTACTGAAGGGGAGAAATAATCGAAAATTAAGTTTCCGAACACTATACCTTCTTTTGGATCTAAACGTTAAATGGTAATAATCCCACTTTGAATTCCAGGTAGCGAACCTGAAGAAGGAGTCTGAATTCCACTGGTTCAAAGGAGACACGGAGATCATCCCTGACGTGAAGCCTGACATGACCTCAGGTGTCTGTAAACTGCCCATCCACTTGGTAACTACTAACTGTAAACTGACCTGGGATCAGGTGTCTGTAAACTGTCCATCCACCTGGTAACTGTAAACTGACCTGGGATCAGGTGTCTGTAAACTGCCCATCCATCTTGGTAACTGCACTGTTTAGCATGGTTCATCATCACACTATACAGCAGTGGTGGAAAGTAAACTGTCAGCAGGGAGTGCTTTATAGGACCGTCCTCCTGGTGGGGGCTCCTCACTGAGCCAGTAGTAGGATACAAGTTAACTGCAGTGACAATACACAGACATGTGTGTGGGGTTGGCATGATGATGACACTAGCATTGTGCAATCAAAGAGCAGATAGAGCAATGGCAACTATACCGTACGACCACTGCAATTGTGTTAGTTATTTTTGTACTCCACAGTACAGACTGTTCAAAATAACATTGTGTTCACAGACCAGAAAGGTTATGGATTATTGCAGCTGTAAGTGTTTTCATGTGTTGTGTTGTGCATCTGCAACAGTTTTCTGCACAGTCAGCCGGAGTTTACAGAGCCACCATTCACGACGACAGAGGAAAAGATCAGAGCCAAATGGACCTTTCTGGAAAAGGTACATTTTGCCTCTTAATAGACATCAGGTTTTCTCATGAGACGTAAAGATATTAGAAACCTGAATCTAACCCTACAGTTATAACCATAGACGTATAAATGTAGACGCCCTTTCCGGTTCTGGAGCGTATGTGCTCAAGAGGGGGCAAAACTTTCCAGAGATTCCTTGCGAAGCACCGCGGAAGCATGAGCGTGCGTCACAGAGCGCATGTTCGGGTCTGTAAGTCCCGGAAAAGATGCGCTGTGATTGGTCAGTAATCACTTTTAGTGGCAGCGTGACGTAATGTGCCTTCCACACTTCCGGCGTACCACCTTCCCCAGTGTAAATTCTGCCCCTCCTTCAACACACATCGCTCCAACTAACTGCAGCGGCCAATGAGGCATCTATTCTTTTAAATATCTATGGTTATAACTGCGTTTTGCATGAAATCCTCATATTAAACATCCGTCAACGGCCCATGTTCTCCAGTGGTTTTTCTTTAGAAAATGTAAAGCAATATTGTATTATTAGTATTAGTATAACAATTTTAGCTTTTTGGCTTATAATAACATAGGGACGGCAGGTTGACAGTGATTAAAGATTGTCATATTAGACAACAACATTTTGTATGAAACCTAACAGGACTTTCTCCTGCATGCCGTCCATACAATAATGTGTATTGCTAGAGAGCTGCTCTCCCTCCTTCCCTCTCTCTCCCCCTCCAGGGACGTGAAGAGAGTGTTAGAGAGGCAGGGGCTGAAATCCCGTAAGAGGGCACTTTTGGACAAATCTACAAACTCACAACGCGTCGCGCATGCGACCCGTTGTGAGTTTGTAGATCAGCTATTTTCGGGGGGCAACCCATGCAGCACTCTTTAGCTATAGTGGAGATGCGGTGTACGACAAATTTGTTCAACGCAAAATACTGTTTTCAAGTTCAGGAGACTTCGGGGAAAAAAGCAATTCTCCTGTAAATACTGCATTCGTGGTCTGGAAAGGGCAGTTGTTTTACAGACGGGTAAAAGGGCAGGGGCTGAAGCCCCCTTTGATGTCTATGTGTGCACGTCCCTGCTCCCCCCGTCATCACTGGTGAATGTATTTCTTCCGGCAAGGGGAAATGACAGTTACATTACCGTTACCCTGCCGACCATATTTGCTCATGAGAAAAAGTCCGTCAGTTTTTTTCCCCCATTTGACAAATACAAAATTGCTTCTCACAAATGTTTAACGGCATCCGTTTAGCCAAATGTAATCTGGAAATAGATACAGGGTTTGATCTTCTGAACTGTGAATGGAAATAGAGTTGACGTGTAAAAACTCAATTTCATCTTTTTTTGTGTTCCCAAATGGAGAACAGAGCGAACTAACGCTCTGTTCTCCTTGGAAGGAGTTATATTTCCTTTGTTGTCTCTCACCACCCCACACACCCCTCTTTTGCAGTGTTTTATTTGTTTATTTTGGTTTTAGTCAGTCTTTTGAATAGTTTTCATTTAGTTTTAGTCACATTTTAGTCACCTGGAATGTTTTTGTGTCTAGTTTTAGTCGACTAAATATCATCAGATTTTAGTCGACTAAATCTACAGTTGATTCGACTTTTGGCAGATTGGCTGATTTTACACTTGCAGAAAATAGCCGATCTACGAGCTCACAACGCGTCGCAGCGCGGCATGTTGTGAGCTTGTAGATCGGTTATTTTCAGCATGCAACCAAGTGCAAAATGACTTGTGTCTTACTTATACTGGATCTCTTGTCCACTAGTCCCTTGCAAACATTTTAGTCAATATATTTAGTCTTAATTTTAGTCATGATAGCTTACTGTAGTTTTCATGTAGTTTCCATTTAGTTTTCGTCAGTGAAAAAAGGAACATTATTCGTCATAGTGTTAGTTAACACTGCTCTGTTCCTTCTCTCCTAGCCTTTGATGAGATCCTAAACCAGATCAACAAACATGCTGGTGAGTAATTCACAGTGTGCACGCACACGCGCACACACGCACGCGCACACACACACACACACACACACACACACACACACACACACACACACACACACACACACACACACACACACACACACACACACACACACACACACACACACACAGTGGAAACAAGCAATAGTGATTTCTTGGTTTTAAATCCTCTCCGCAGACCTTATATTGAACTGTACTTCCCTGTGCTTTGTTCTGCAAACTGTTAATAAAGTATTAAATCAATCCAAACACAGCAACGCTATACTAAAATAGTCTAAATATTTAGATGCTGCCGTTGTTTGTGGCCATCGAGGTGGGGTCCACGTATCAGTGTTGATTTTGACAGCAAATTTTAGTTTTAGTCATAGTCTTCTATAGTTGAGTTAGTCGACAAAAGTTATTTTGGTGGGCCATGATGCCGTCGTAATGGCTGATTTTACACTTGTTGAAAATAGCAGATCTGCAAGCTCACAACGTGTCGTGAGCTTGTATATCTGCTATTTTCAGCATAATTACATGTATTTTATTTTCCTAACATTTTAGTCTAGTTATCATTTTTTGATAAAATTGTCAATATATTTAGTCTCATAGTTTTAGTCAAGACTCATCATAGCTTAGTTTTTATTTAGTGTCCATTTAGTTGTCATCAGTCAGTGAAAAACGACGAAAAAAAAATGTCTTAGTATTACTGTCATGCATTTGAAGACTATAAGGGCAGGCAGCAATATAGCACTGGGCATAACGGGCAACGGGTAAGGGATCTCTTAAAGGCAATCAATGGCATGTGGCACGGTGATTGGTTTAATTATTGTGACGCCCAAACCACACCCATGCATAATATAATGGGTAACGTTTTAGGGATCTAGACAGGTAACCAAAATACCAACTTTAGTGGGGGAACACCCCTTCCCCACTGCTAAATCCCCAAATAGTGTATTTAGAATGCTCGAACGAAAGTGGAGCCCTAACCCTTCCACGTTCCACCCACCAGGAGCCACGGCTGCAGAGGTGCTGATTAAGTGCACAGCGACAGGCATTCAGCTGCAGTGTCACATGAAGTACTTCACCTCCGAAATGAACGTCACTTGGATGCAGGGGTAAGCTAATAACCACTGTATATATGCACACGGTGGCCATTAGTTGGCTCATAATCAGGGGGGGGGGGGGGTATACATTTTTGAAGACATGCAGAAGAAGGGAGGGGGATTCTCTTACCTGCCTTTGTACAGTACAAAGACAGCAAGAGAGAGGGAGACTATGGGCAGAGATAAAGAAAATTTGAGGTATGATAGAGAGAGAGAGAGAGAGAGACTGGCAAAGAGAGGGAGAAGGGTGTTTTCTGTTATTCAATTATTCAGAGAATAGAAATTATGGAGATTAGATTGTACTGTACCCTCGGCTTCATGCGTGTGCATGTCCCTGTTGTATATGAGGAGAGAGAGAGAGAGAGAGAGAGAGAGAGAGAGAGAGAGAGAGAGAGAGATTGGTGTTTCTAGGCATAACATTACAGGCAGACATGTAAACATGATTTTCTATTACCTCTGAAAGAACACATGCAGACACACACACACACACACACACACACACACACACACACACACACACACACACACACACACACACACACACACACACACACACACACGCATGCAATGATGCACAGACCTTGTTCCTTTTGTGCAGTGGTGGAAAAAGTAGCCTACTCAAATGTTTTACTTAAGTAAAGTAGTATCAATACTACAATGTAGAAATACTCTGTTAAAAGTCTGTTATTCAAAATGTACTTCAGTAAAAGTACAAAGGTATTGGCATAAAAAAAACCACATAAAATGACTCATTTTACGTCTCCATTTCAAGTTGTGTTGTGAGCTTGTAGATCTGCTATTCTCAAATGAACTAAATGTATATAGGGCTGAATTTTTGCAATAATAATACAAATCTACAAAGTAACTAGTAACTAAAGTTTTTAAATAAATGTAGTGGAGTATTTGCCTCTGAGATGTAGTGGAGTAGAAGTAAAAGTACTGGAAATATTCCAGTAAAGTAGCCTACAAATATCTCAAAATGGTACTTACGTACTACACTTAAGTAAATGTACTCTCTCTCTCTCCTCTTCAGAACCACTAAACTCTCCCACAGTGAGAAGACCGTGATTGGAGGAACCCCTGCCATGGCCACCGTGGAGGTATGAATAAATAATCATTACATCCAATACAGGTTTGATGATGATACGTTGTAACAGGTTTGATGCAAAGCGTTTATACGTTGAACAGAATAATCCAAACATGTTCCGACCAATCCACATGCGCTGATTGTTAACGGTATGAAGCAACAGCAACCGTGTTTTGTGGGCTAACATTAAGTGGCATAGAGCAGAAGACACACAGAACTCTTTTCTAGTGACATGGTGTCGTTGTGATGTAATGATGTCACACGGCCGGGGAAACAAAAGCTCTCTCTCTTTTTCTGCTCACCGACATATCACATTCATGTCATTTTTATTTGCATTATAATCCCCATAGGGGGAATTTAGATCGCCTCATATAAGAACTGTGTGAAAAATAAACATGTCATACGGATATGAAGAATCAACTGACTGAGAGAAAACACTAATGTTACTGGACCTCGTTGACATGAAAGGGTTTGAACACCACTGATATAGCAAGTAATAGTAAAGTATTTTCAGAAAACTGTTAGAATTTAACACTCGCATGACTGAAGTAAGGCCCACCTACCACACAATCTGAATTCAGGTCAAAAATACCTTTTATTCCTGTGAACGACAACTAGGGGTGTAACATTTTAACAGCGATACGATAGGTATCACGATACATGGTTGACAATACGATACATGGACGATATTGGTTCATTATGGCGATACGATATGATTCAATGATTTGAAATCGATACAGTAACTATTTAAAATGCATTGGCATTATTTTAAATTAAGTTAATAAACCCCTCTTTTTCATTTTTCTTCTAAAATTGCTAAATACCACGCACAGCAAAAATATTCTATACTGATTATTTGCATTGCAAAACGCATAGTCAATGTTGCTGTTTTCATTTCGATATACTTTGATTCTTGCAATTAAAACCGATTTTCCGATGCAGTTACACCCCTACCGACAACGAATAGTCAGATATGGTATAAGTATGCCTAAATTCATATTTAGAAAAAGTTTCAGATGTAAAGAGATATGATTTGAATCGAATATTTAGGAAAAAGTCATGGAAGGGGGACCTACTGAGAGCTTCACGGGCAAAGATAATCAACTTAAAAATCTCAAAATGGATCAGAAAGACCTCACAGACACTCTAGTGATAAATGGATCAGAAAGACCTCACAGACACTAGTGATAAATGGATCAGAAAGACCTCACAGACACTCTAGTGTTAAATGGATCAGAAAGACCTCACAGACACTAGTGATAAATGGATCAGAAAGACCTCACAGACACTAGTGATAAAAGGATCAGAAAGACCTCACAGACACTCTAGTGATACATGGATCAGAAAGACCTCACAGACACTAGTGATAAATGGATCAGAAAGACCTCACAGACACTCTAGTGTTAAATGGATCAGAAAGACCTCACAGACACTCTAGTGTTAAATGGATCAGAAAGACCTCACAGACACTCTAGTGATAAATGGATCAGAAAGACCTCACAGACACTCTAGTGTTAAATGGATCAGAAAGACCTCACAGACACTCTAGTGATAAATGGATCAGAAAGACCTCACAGACACTCTAGTGTTAAATGGATCAGAAAGACCTCACAGACACTCTAGTGTTAAATGGATCAGAAAGACCTCACAGACACTCTAGTGTTAAAATACATTTGTAGAGTTGGCCTCAGGTCTTAATGGGTTAACTACAGTAATTGGTTTGACTGACAGGTGATCGAGCCAGCGGAGAGAGACAAAGGGGTGTATTCCATTGTGATCGCTAATGCTGAGAACACAAACACACGCAAACTGGACCTCAGTGGAGAAGGTTGGTACACACACACACACACACACACACACACACACACACACACACACACACACACACACACACACACACACACACACACGTGCACACACAGTCACTTTGGACAACGACTCTACACTCGCTAGTTTTGTATTTAGCTTTGGTTTTGAAATATGTGGATTATGAGTTGAAGACGGATGCATATATTTTTTCTCTTTCAGTTTTTGAGAAAGCCTTCGCCGAGTTCATGAAACTCAAGTAAGACTGCATCTCTCTAACATGTTTTGGGCAAACTAATTCATCCATTTCATTGGATAAATAAAACTGTACTTGTATTTGTTTGTATTGTATTATGCAAATGAACCCGGGTACATTTGGTTCCATTTGTACACTCTGAGTTAAATTATCACTGAGGATTTTATTTTGTAATCCTTGCCACAACTTTCTTACCCTCAAGTTGTAATGCTAAAACAAACTTAGAAATACTTTTGATTAACTTTATTCGTCCACCCATTTTATATTGTGACATGTTTTTCCTTGTAATTCAGTTTTTACTAAATGTTTGTTTGCAACCAGCAAGTAATACAGTTGTAATCTATTTGCGTAATTCCAGAATGTTGTGTTATGTGTCAAACACATAAAAAACATAATGTGACTATACCAAATATTTCACATTGATTCTCAATGAGCCAATTACTGAGCCAATGAGTTTTATTCAAATCTTGAAATCATTTTGTTTTTGCTGAACTTGAATTACTTCATGCATGCAGAATAGTTCTCTGATGGTGTTAATTGCTCTCCCGTTAGTCGACTGACGTTTCAGAGACACCAAAAATCATTACACCAATACACCATTACACATGCTTTTACATTTCCTTGCACCTTGACTAGTAGAATGTGCAATGGTGTATTCAAATGCCTTACACAAAAGAAAAATCACACCTGTGTGAACCGAGTGGTGCAACTCCCCTCTCTCCCCCTCCTCTCTCTCTCTCTCTCTCTCTCTCTCTCTCTTTCTGCTCCGTCAGATTAGCTTTATTATGGATATCAATCCGCATCACTGAGAACTATTTTTTCATTATTATTTTGGCTCGGCCTTTCCTTCTTTAGCGAACCTAGAAAGTCAGAAGTTGGATTTGCGTCCAGCAGGTGGCAGCCATGTCACATACTTCTGTCGTTCCAATTTCACGCATGCGCACACCACTCGTGCTCATTCACGTACACAAACAAACAGGTACACGGACATTGCTGGTTGTAGGAGTGGTTGCACCACTCAAAAAGAGAAAAGAATACAGTCAATAGGCTCCAAATTGTACAGAACACTGCTGCTAGACGTTTAACTAAAACTAGGAGAACAGAAAATATCCTATCTAACATGTTTCTAATGGATAATCCTATCTAACATGTTTCTAATGGAGAATCCTATCTAACATGTTTTTCTGTGCATTTCAGAGCCGAGGCGTACGCGGAATTGAGTGAGTCCATGTTCTTTATCTGTTTAGCAATCTCTATGTTCAACATTATAACACTATACCTATATATCTTTATAAGTTCCTCAGCCTACTATATATCTTCATATGTCCCAGTCTACGTCCAACATTACCTATCTTCATATGTCCCAGTCTACGTCCAACATTACCTATCTTCATAATGTCCCAGTCTACGTCCAACATTACCTATCTTCATATGTCCCAGTCTACGTCCAACATTACCTATCTTCATAATGTCCCAGTCTACGTCCAACATTACCTATCTTCATATGTCCCAGTCTACGTCCAACATTACCTATCTTCATAATGTCCCAGTCTACGTCCAACATTACCTATCTTCATATGTCCCAGTCTACGTCCAACATTACCTATCTTCATATGTCCCAGTCTACGTCCAACATTACCTATCTTCATATGTCCCAGTCTACGTCCAACATTACCTATCTTCATAATGTCCCAGTCTACGTCCAACATTACCTATCTTCATATGTCCCAGTCTACGTCCAACATTACCTATCTTCATATGTCCCAGTCTACGTCCAACATTACCTATCTTCATATGTCCCAGTCTACGTCCAACATTACCTATCTTCATAATGTCCCAGTCTAACATGACATATCTCGTGTCCCAAACCGCTACCACTATTTCTGTCTCTGTTTCTCTTTATCTCTTTGCCTTTCTCTTGATCTATATACCTTTCTCATTTATTTATTTATTCTGTTAGATTGTTTCGGGCGTTTATGCATTTATTGATACCTGGCTGACATGAAATGAGGAGGGAGAGAGAGAGAGAGAGAGAAATAGGGATTGACACGCTGCAAAGGTCGCCGGGATCGTGATTCAAACCCGCGGTGCGGCATCAGGCTGCATTGCAGCCTAGGTGCCCGGACCGCTAGGCCAGTGGCCTGGGCCTCATTCTATACATAGGGCCCTATCTTGCACGCCGCCTTAACTCTTTTTCCTAAACGTCTTTGCCAGGCGCTAGCCCCACCTATATTCAGCTATATTGTGTAGTTTTTCGTCTTACACAAACATTAAATTCCCATTGACAATACATGGAGAATTTACGTCATATGTGGACGAGAAAATCTGCTATTTTTGTCCTACACAAAGGTTAAATTCCCATTGACAATGAATGGATGATGTACGATGATAAGAGCGCCCCTCACTTCACACGGGTGTGATTCTTTTTATTTTTTACAATTTGTTTCTGACTGAGGCTAAGTCATTGATTTTTGTTTCTTTTTAGTTTTTTCATGCCATGTGAAAGCAGGGAATCATAGCTTCAAATTGGCATATTGGTTCAGTTTGATCCACCAGTTTTGGAGATATGGTTTATAGGGTAATATCAAGCAGAAAACACTGAATTGAGAAAACAAGCGTGAAAAGTTCACTTCTGTGGACTCTAACATTATACCTAGCTAAAATACATTTATTTCATATTTACATTCATTTCAGACATGCTCTAGTATGTGAAGAGTGCGCCTGTGCTATTAACTCATTTTGGATTAAAAAGTAATCAAAAAGAGTAATTTTTTTTAAACGTTTTGTTAATATTTCAAATAGCCGATCTATAAGCTCACATCGTGTCGATGTACAGTAGATCGGCTAGTTGAACTATTTCAAAATGTTTTTCCAAATAGTAAAATATGGCTACTGAGTTTAGGGTAAGGATGCGTGCAAGGTAGCTTGGGCCCATAATCTTTCTCTCTCCATCACTATCCTGTGTATCACTCACTCCATTCTCTATCTGTCTGCACTATGCATCTCACATTTCGCTTTTGCCTGATTTATACTTGGTTGCGAGGCGCGTTACTATTTTCAACGTATTTTCAATGTGTGGTGAGCTTGTAGATTTACTATTTTTGTTAATGTGTAAATCAGGCTTACGTTTCGTTGCATGCTCGCTGCAATAGTTTTCATTTTAATGGCGAGGAGGACATTGTTTGGGAACGTCACATTCAATTCGGTGCCTGCATTTAAAGTTGGCAGCATTTTGTGACAGTAAGGGCCGTCCCTCTAAAGACAAAAAACGATTTCATAAGAAATGATCATAAAATAATAATTGGCTTTGGGGTTTGATTTCAGACCGTGGTAAGGTCGTGGGAGGCCTGCCTGATGTGGTCACCATCATGGAAAAGAAGGTAGCGTGTGTGTTTGTGTGTCCGCGCGCGCGTGTGTGTGTGCGCGTGCGTGTACGTGCGTGTGCGGGCCAGAACATTGCCTGCAGGTCCCGTGGGTTGACCCGTGGAGTGGACGGACATGTCAAGGTTCTCAGCGCAATTATCTTGGGGTGGGCGCGGTGGGTCAACCCCCCCAAAAAAGGAGAAAAAAAGCATTATGGTACCTTCTTTCCCTCTCCTATTCTGTGTTTCTCTCTCCCTCTCTCCTGCTCTCCCCGTTTCTCTGTTGTCAATGTGTTGCTTATTTGATCAAGTATTTACAGCTGCCACTATTGATATGCTCCTGATATCCTGGACCGATCGCTGCACGTCAACTTTATGTCGGCGGTGGCTCAGGAGTAACGCAAGGTTGCCAGTTTGAACCCGGGCTCCCCCAGAGTGTCGAAGTGTCCTTGAGCAAGACGCTGAACCCCTAATTGCTCCTGATGTGCTGGTTGGTGCCTTGCATGGTTTCCGCCGCCATCGGTTTATGAATGTGTGTGTGAATGGGTGAATGTAATACACAATCTATTGAAAGCGCCTTGGATAAAGGCGCTATATAAATTCACCATTTGCCATTTATGTCCCATGTAATGTTGTTGTAGGAGGTCAGGACACTCACTGTCACATGGTTTAATGTTCTCTTGTCATGTATTGTACACAGTTCTAAAGGACAGGGAAAATATGAATTGTCTATCCTAAAACCGAACCTGTATGGGGCTGTTTCCTCAACTGATTTTAAACGCAAGGCGCACTCTCTAATTCTCCCTTCCCCTCCTCTCTCTCTCTCTCTCTCTCTCTCTCGGCATATGACATTTATTGTCTCCACCAGGACATGGATAGAGTATGTTTTGCACTCCGTCCGTCCGTCCATCCGTCCGTCCGTCTGTGTACAGCTAATCTCCGGCACCCAAACTGTGCACACCTTGATGCCAACGACAAACCTCTGATTTTTCCACAACTGCGTGTTATAGCGCCACCATGAGGCAGATTTTTGCAAAACACATTTCTTTATAGTACTCACATTTGATCCATACATTACGCAAATCGGTATACACTATACACTATCTCTACAGGCATATGATCAACATGGACCTGTCCGCTTCCCCATATTCCATCCCCATTGGCTAAGATTGCCTTCCAAAGTTTACAGGATTGGTCCTTTTGAACAAAATGCCTCAAATCATGAACGCAGAATGTAATTTTAGGGTAAATTTGCATGCACAATCCCACCTGGCAGAGGAAGAAATGCCTATTGAACATTTTCACATGAGCCTCATTGTGGCGCTATAACTGGCCCATTCGGGGTTTTACCGATTTTACTGTCGGAACATTTTGAATGAAATGCTGCGCAATCATTGTTGGGAAAATGGCCCAGTCCCCCCTCCCCTCTCTGTCGAAAGCAATTGAATGGACTGGACTTGCTGGGTGCTGAAAAGGATTATTGCGGATCGTGGGGTGGGCGCGTCGTTCATTCATAGATTGTTTTGCGGGTTGGCTCCTGTGGCGGGGCGGGACGGGCCGGTTATGAAAAAAACTTGGCCCACGCACCACTAGTGTGTGTGTGCGTGTGCGTGCGCGTTTGTGTGTGCATGCATGGGTGCATGTGTATTTCAGAAAGTTGAATGTATAGTTAGTATTGCATCTAGGGGTGCACGATTATGAAATTATAAACTATATTCGATCTCCGATTATTTGCAGGGTCATATCTGCCGATACCGATTGATTTCGATATTATACAGAGGACCACAATGCAAACGAGCAAAGGCCCTATACTAGGGGCTTGGCCCAAAGCCTGTTAATACAGTATTCAATCAATAAATAGCCTATACTCTTTTCCAAGTGTCTGTTTTCACAACTGAATGACTACTAAATGAGATGAGTACACAAATGAAATGTAGAAAAATGTTTGATTTGGCTTTTGTTCTAGACTAGAGGTACTAGACACGTTTGATTTATATTGAACTCATTGACGAATTTGTTTTTGTTTTTGCTGGCGAAAACCGATTAAATAATCTGGATTATTTTGAGACCGTTCCGATAGCGATATGGCATTTTTATGGCCGATTCCGATTATGCTATACCGATTATATTGTGCATCCCTAATTGCATCTCTTTGGATTGCTTCTTCAGTGTAAATGTGTATACGTACAGTAAACAGCATTCATTTAGCTACTGTAGACCCTCAGTCTGACGTGCACAGTGTGTATACAGCATTCATGTAGCTAACGGTGCCTCTGTTCTCACACACAGACCCTCAGTCTCACGTGCACAGTGTGTGGAGAGCCCAAGCCACAGGTCTCTTGGATGAAGAACGGTGCCGACGTATGTCCAGATGATCAGGTAAATGCTACAGTAGAGCAGTGGCTTAATTTCAACCCTTTACATGTCAAGGTCCATTGTTTATTCTGCATTTGAGTCACGGTCGACCACCGTTTGATGACATTTAGCCTCTCAGACCTAAAACGTAGGATATTTAGTTGTCCAAGATTTTGTCCACATAGGAGAGATAACAGGAAAATGTTGATCAAAATATCAATTATTCTACATTCTCTAATTGTGTAGACTTCTGTTCTTGTAAATTAAGTTTAACAATAATCTAACTCTTGAGAGTGAAAAGTAAAACCAATTAGAGCCGTTCTTTTCATTGAGTCACAACTCGCTCAAATCTCGCTCCTTTTAAAAAATGTGTAAACTACGAAATTAGGCTTTCATTTGATATATATTGTGTAGGCCGTCTCTACGGAACGGTATGAAGCGAAAAGGAAAGTTCGGTAAATTGGATTAAACCCCATTTGCTGCACTATGGGGTGATGAACTAAATGAGTAATGGAATCGCGCACGCCACACAATGCCTGGCACAAATAACTTCTTTGACTATACAATTATATAAACACAATGGACACAAGGAAGTGACAGGCACTCACTCACATCTCCATTGAGGCACGCCCTCCGCTCTACCAAACTAATTTGGCCAAGGGTGCTTTTAAAATCCACTATCGCCTTCCCAAATGTATGTGACCAAAATAGCAATTTAGCCTTGTAACACCCGGGTTTCAACCTTACTACTACTTTTTACTACTATGATGAATGACATTTATAATAATTATTAAAATAATAATACATTAATTTACATTTGGGGGATATCTTTCACAATAATAAATAAAACATGTTCTAGACATTCTAATGATCACAAAAAAGTCCAGAGATTTTTAATTTGTGTGAATTTCAGCCTCTGTGGGGGGTATTTATATGCAGATATCATGACCAATGGCATTGCAATGGCATTGCAATGAACATCAATAATGAAGTTTAGGTGAAAAAAGAACAGAAAAAAATATATATAATTAATTAATTAATACTAGCGCTAGCATTTATTGAAAGATTTGGATCTAATTCATGCCAGCATTTTTCCCATTTGAGCTCTTATTTTGAAAATTGTGAAAATGCTACATTTAAAAAAATAACAGCAGATCTAGAAGTTCACATGCTTGTGAGCTTTAAGATTGGCAATTTTGTTTTGCTACTTTTGTGTGACACTGTCTTATAAAAATTTAAATGCATAAAACGCATTCATTTGTGGAAAACTGAAAACCTTTTAGATACAAGGGTTGATATACAGTATAGTATACTGCAAATGAGATCCAAAAGGCATCTCTTCAAGCCTCTATGGGGTTCCTACAATAACACAAGTAGCCTACAGTACAGTATGATGCATATTTATGTATGATACAACATGGGATAAATCTCCCAAATCTCAACAAAACATAATTATGGTGCATAAAAATAGATCAAATAAAAAAATATTCTCTGGAATCCATAGGAGGGAGTGAAGCAATACTAGGGAGGAAAAATGTTTCCTCCGGAGACACAGTGGCTCATATATACACTTGGTTTTGTCTTCATATTTCCCAGCATTATAGCAGATCTACAGATCGGCTTCTTTTTTGCCGAAGAGATTTGGTGTAGACCGAGAGAATTCAGGTCCAGTTTAGCAAGTCTAGACTACAGCAGTGGTTTCCAAACATTTTAGCCCGTACGGCCCAAAACAGAAATGAGACATTCTCCCAGGACCCAAACTAGGGAAAATCTACAGATCTACAAGCTCACAACACGTCTCTTCGCTCCGTGCTGTGAGCTTGGAGATATTTTCACTACTTCTTAAATATTTGTTTTAATAAGATTGTTTTGTTTATTTGTTCATTACAGAAATATAAAACATAGAATTTAGATTAAATTTATGAAAAGTTTAGCCTTTTCTTTTCTTTTTCTTTTTGAAATAATAATAATAATTATTATTTCAGTACGTGGTGTCCCTGGACCAGGGACGGTTTGCCAGTCTGACCATCAAAGGAGTCTCCATGGACGATTCAGGCAGATATACCATGACCGTCCAGAACAAATACGGTGGAGAGTCCGTCGACATAGTGGTGAGTAGGAATGGCGGGATTTAACCCACTTAAACTGCGTTCAGACCTGAGTGCATAAATTCGCCTTGGTTCGTCCCGTTTGTCCCGTTTTGGCGCCGCGCCCGTTTACAGACTTTGTATGTAATGGCGCCGCTCTAACCATCCAAGTCTGAACGCACCTTTAGACCTGAGGACGCATCTGGGGTGGTCCCTGGAACAACACATTTTCAGATGGGGATCGGCGGCCGAGTACATATGATTTTTGGGGTCCACTGATAACTGTTAGGGTTATTTAGAATTTAGAAGAGTAGAAATGTAGTAGAATCTGTTCTCTATTTTTTGGAGGTATGCTCTATAGAGGCCCCTCAACAGAATGTTGTGTTCATGACATGGCATTTAAGAAATACACCCCTCCTCAAACGTCAAAATGTCAAAAAGCAGTTTGACACTCATTGTAAGATGACTACCGAGATCATGTTTCTGCAACAAACATTCATTCAGGGGCTTTTCTATGTAATTGACATTTGTCACATTTATGTAGTAAAAGGTATTTCAGTCCAATCAGTCCGTCCGTCCGTCCGTCAGTCAGTCAGTCCAGTCCCGTCCAGACACACTCCATATACTGTATGGCCGGCGTCTCCATATATGAAGATCAGGACACTGACCTTGATTGATTGGCACAACACTGACACTGACCTCCTCAAACCCTGGATAGCCATACATGGAGAAGACTGTATCATCACCTAGATCATGGAGCTGGCCAGCAACTCTATATCTGGCCTCACGGACACCATGTTGATCTGACCTCGTCAAACCCTTAGATCTCCATACAGTATATGGGGCTGACCTGTTATGACATTCCATTATGTTGATCCTTCCCCACCCGTCCTTCCTCTTCGATATCTTTGACTGATACCTGTCCATTCAAACTCTTGACGGCCCGCCCCAAAGTCATTAGCGCAGCCGCGCTCGGCAAAACTAGAGTTCTCAACAGGCCCGGGAATTAAGGCCCAGCCCTACCTGGGCCCCAACTGGCCTGTCAGAGGCTCCGCCTGGCCTTACTAATTGGCACACATTTTATGCCCTACCCGCCCCAAAAACGTCAATAAAAAAAGGGGGAAAAGTGCCATTCACAGACCTGTTGTTTCAGCGCGACCTCGCTCTCAGGGTGTCTTACTGGTAATCTATACCGTCTGTATGCATACCTTTTTTGTGTGATTCCAAGGAATCCACGGTAAAATATGTTTTGGTTGTGTGGCCTACGACGGTATACGGTTCATGAGTCACAGGCCAAAAAGTAAAGTGAGTCTGGTATTGCACCACCGCGAGGCCGATTTAAAAAATATAGGGTTGAGTGACTTCCTTGGCTTACCGGCAGAGTGCACAAAAAAGTTTTCGTTGCTGCTCGCTCCAGCAGTTTGAGAGATTAGCTCTGGAGTCTGGACAGATACTGAGACAGACAGACGGACGGACGGACGGACGGACGGACGGACGGACGGACGGACGGACGGACGGACGCACGCACGCACGCACGCACGCACGCACGCACGCACGCACGCACGCACGCACGCACGCACGCACGCACGCACGCACGCACGCACGCACGCACGCACGCTAATAATAAATATTGATAATGGAATTGTGTGGTATAATCACAATAATGCATTTGAGGTCATGCTATATGATATATTGGCAGATTTGGCACTGGGGTCCTGGTGTGTTGATCTAAGCCTGCAGTTTACCAGTGCTAGTCGCTCTTGGTATAGCGCTCCCCCCTCCCGTATTACTGCTTAATGCATAATACATACAAACTTCTGTATATAAAACAAGTGCAATAACTCATACAGTAAATATGTATTTCTGCCTGTAGTTTTCCATAAGCATATCTTTAATTTCATATTATGATATTATTGTCCTGTCTCTCATCAGGTCAGTGTGTACAAATCCGGTGAGACGCTTCCAGTAGTCAAGCCGACCGTGAGCGGCAAAACCATCATCCCTCCCAAACTCCCCATCGAAATGCCCCAGTCCAAGCAGGCTGCTGCTGCTGCGGCCAGCCCCGCCAGCCCCGCCCCCCCCGCGGCGGCAACCAGCCCCACCCCTCCCAAAGCACCCACCGGCAGGGGGGTCAAGAGCCCCACCCCCACTAGGAGGAAGTAGGAAGTACACAGACAGGAAGGAAGTAAAACAATGCACACTCTAAGGCGAATTCCCAATACCCAAAATCTCGGCCACTCGATCACTCTGCACACTCGGTCACTCCAGCTTGGTGGTGTTACGGTGAAATTGGTTACCTGCTGAATCACAATCGTGTTGACATCACATAACGTCAGTGTCCGAACGTAAATTATTGTGGTTTGTTTATTAGCAGAGTTCAACCTAGCTGGTATTTAGGCCACATATTTAAAGACCTCCACGTAAGTTATGTGAAGTCCACAAGACATGGTCACATATTTACGGCAGGTCACCAATTTCACCGTAACACTGGCATGCTGGAGTGAGTGAGTGTGAGTGAGCGAGTGGCCGCGATTTTGGGTATTGGAATTCGGGCTTAATGCACATAATGCTTCTCCACACCGAATTAAATTGAATTTGAGCCTTTATACACTGTAAAAAAACGGCAGTGTTAATTTAACGCTGAGAGTGTACAAATGACACAAAATGGACCTGTAAGGGAGGGTCCATTTGGTGACTTTTTTTTCCACTCTCAGAGATGCAGTACACAAGTATATATAGATGAACACTGAGGATTTTACCGTGTAGAGTTGATTTTCTATCACGTTCTACGAAATAGTGTTGAACTTAAATTGAGTTTAACTGACTGTGACAGAGACGAGTCAGGGAACCTTGAAGCTTCAAGATGCTTGAAGATGGAGATTAATAAAAAAGGAAAAACAAATGACATGAATAATACATGGAATAATTAAAGGAAAATGCATAGGAAAAAAAATAAAATGAACAAAAAAAACAAGCAATAACTGAGCATTGGTGAAGTGAATGGAACTGAAACTGAACTGGATTAAAAGTGATATTGAATGGAAATATAATAGTTTTCAGGGTGGCTGTGTGTACAGATGTAAGAAAAAGAAAACACAAACAGCCAAACAAAACTATAAATCACGTCCAGTATATAGCTATATCTTGGAAAGAAGAGAGGTTATTGAAAACAGAGTGATTGAACAGTATGCAGTGTACAGTATAAACAGTATAATAATGTTAGCATCGTAGGTGGACTCTGTTTAACCGTAGGAACTAACTTTGAGTTTGAGCCAAGCTGTCCTAAAATGGCTCAGGGATAGTCTTTTCGTCATAATTATTATTTAGGTTCCGGAGCTTTGATGTGTAATTGCCCAGTGTCCTGCAGAGCTGTTTTTCCAAATATGTCAGCTATTCCTGCTGACACCCACACTAACTTGCTTTTAACAGTTGACATTACAATTACTTCAACATCGATTGGGTCCCACATTACATGAATTAATTTACCACTTAAACCTACTTTTGTCGACCGGTTTGTTTGTTTCCAGAATGAGAGGAAGAGCGTTTAGAAGGATGCTAACCACTTACGCCCGGCATATTTCGTTGCACAGTGAAAACAGTGAAAATTGCCGACCTATACACGCTGACGTGTATCACACGACACATCTCGCCTATAATGGCACTCTGCCCGAAATAGGAATGCCAGGGTTAAAAGTGGTTCAAGAGAAAATCTGTGGATAACATCTGTAGTTGCACCCTCTCACAGTGCCCAGGCACCAGCTAATAGGAGAAACAGTGGTATGAGTCACGTCACATTTCAGTGCTGCTGTGTTGGAAGCAGCCGTGTCTCCGCTGCTGGGAGCGTGATGTTGATGAGATCTTTGACCCTATAATGCTGGTGGGACGCGAGAAGAGAGGGTCGGACAAGAAAGGGTCAGAAAAAAGGGTCAGAGCCTCCACCCTGTGTCTGTGTTCGCTGTTGCTATAATAAAAGGAAGACATCACACTTTGCTGAGCCCATGTGTCATTCTTGCAGAGAGAGAGAGAGAGAGAGAGAGAGAGAGAGAGAGAGAGAGAGAGAGAGTTATGTCTGATTTGCTTAGTTGAGCACACTGAAAATAGGATCTACGACTACAGTACAAGCATTGTATTGTGAACATATAGATTTGCTATGATTGTATTGGCATAGTATGAATCGGGTCATTATGTGATTGTTATTGATGTGTGAACTTCCTCCTGGGGAATCCTGAGGTGTTCCAAAGCCAGTGAGTCGATGTGATTCCTCCAACTGCGCCATGGTCTGCCCCGGACTCTCCTCCCAAGTGGGACGTGCCTCGAGGACCTCCCTAGGGAGACGCCCGTCCGAGAGGCATCCTAACCAGAGGCCCGCTAAGCTGGCTCCTTTCCAGGCGAATAAACAGCGACTCTACTCCGAGTCTCTCTCGCATGACTGAACTTCTCACCGTCTGCTCTAGAAGTTGTGATGAGTCTGATGATCCAGTCTTACCATGCCAGAGGGAGTTTAACAAACCATGTGCAACCCAGATTCGGCACAAACAAGGGACTAAATTAATTTCTACCAACAGTCATAAAGACATGCGAATCCCTTTACTCCTTCAAAACTGCTCTCAAAGGGCACTTAGTGACGGCTGTAACTTGAAACTGGCCCCCGTAAAATCGGAATCCCCCACCCACCCCTTTTCCCACTCGCTGTATATGTTTTTTTCCCCTTTTTACCTCCTATGATGATTTCCTGTTTTTCGCTATGTAGAAGTGTATATTCGTACGTCTAATGCTTTATGGTGTCGTCCACTCACAGTTAACAGTTTACAGTAACAGTTTTTGTATATAAAATACTTCAATCAATCAATCAAAAAAACCATGCCAGTGAACAACAGCTATTATTTATTGTATGTGTTTTTTATTATTATAAAAGAGACAGACAATCAGAATAATGTAACATTTTCTGTGGTTTGACTTCTGTCACATTTCAAATGATGTACCACTCAGTTACGTTTTTGAGTGGTGCAGCCACTCCAATGACCAGCAATGTCTGTCCCTATCTACAGTATGTCTGTCCCCATATGTTTAGGGTACCAACAGGTGAGAAAGTGGCGCTGTGGAGCTTCACACTGTGCACAAGTGCATGATGGGAAGCTGAGTTTTAGTGTTGGGAAGTTGATAGCCGACACCCACTAGTCAGACACCCACTAGTTTTATTTCTGAAATGAATTATAGGCGCATATATATATATACACACACACACACACACTGTATAGAAAGTTAGAAACCATCTTTATCTCTATACATACCACAGACGGTATGCATGTAACAGGTTTGCGCGGACTGCACATGCACACACGCACGCGCGCACACACACACACACACACACACACACACACACACACACACACACACACACACACACACACACACACACACAAACTCTCAGGGCTCCTATCTAAATGGAATAGCTAGCCAGTTCTGATAGCTTGAAATTGTGTTTCCAAATATAACGGCGTGTCATTGGAGCGTGTGTGTGTGTGTGTGTGTGTGTGTGTGTGTGTGTGTGTGCAAGCAAACTGCTCTGTGGTATTTGCTGTTCCATAGATCGCCACATGGGGACAGTATGGTAACATGCACACACATCTTACAAACACATGCACTGCACCCCCCCCCCCCCCCCCACACACACACACACACACACACACACACACACACACACACACACACAGTCAAGCCTGTCCTAATTCAAGTAGCAGTGTTCAAACAATGAGATAAACTAGGGGCAGAGACATTCTGCCGTCTGTGTGCACACAACCTCAACCTCCAGTTTAACATTTTGTTCCGTCTCCCTTTTAAGTCGTTATTCAAATTCTCATTTTCCACACACTTGTCTAGTCCTCCTGTCACAGGCAGCTGGCCTCTTCTCTTCTGGTCGGTATTAGGGATTGAACGTCGTCGGGGTCAAATGGGCGTTTAGGGAAGGTCTCCGGTGCCACGGCTCTGAATCTTTGATGAATAGCCCCGACCCACGTGCTTTGATGTCTGTGTGCACGTCCCTGGATCTCAACAAGGTGGGGATAATCACATCAGACATCACACCAGACCTCTGTGACCTCCACCGCACGGCTCCCATGCAGTCAAGCACAGAATAGATGTCTAAATACTAAATACACCTCTCTGAGCTCCCTCCCCATCCCTCAGGTTGGGTGATGCCAACCATAGACCATAAAAAAACAACTGAGCAAAAAAAAGAAATCAGCCATCCGGTTTGATATCAATAATAAAGCTTATCAGACGGAACGTTACGCCAGAAGCAGTTGCCGGTTGATTTCCAACTGGCGGAACCTTCCGTCAGAAGCAGTTCATTTGTTAAATATACTTTTTGAAACGTCCATGGGGAAAATGCATGGGAAATTATTTTACGGGCCTGTCGTCGTCATGACTGGCGGGACTGCGACGCTCTATAGCGTATAAAAGGCCAATATTTATATAATACATTTTATTTTAAATTCATGGTGTGGGCCTCTTTAACTCAGAGTGTGTAAATGTAACACAAAATGGACTCTGAGTTACAAATGGATTACAATAACAGTCCCTACAATCCCTGCCTCACTGGTTTCATTATCATAGTCGCATAGATATTGAATAGTTATCATTCATCCATATGCATAGTTGCATACTGTAGACAAGGGACAAATCAAATAACCATATGAGCAACAGAGGGTACAGAGATCGAGGAGCTATGTTGCCGTCACTCAAAATAACCAAACATTTTTAGTTTTACTCTTAGTTTGGCCAAACCCAGGCTCCATACAATCCCTGCCTCACTGGTTTGGTTTCATTATCATACGTAGGTTTATCTTATCTGAAGATTTGATTCATCCACAATGTTTTATTCATCTTTTGCACACACGTGTTGTGTTAACTTGCTCCCAGAATTGAAAGTTAGCCAAAGAACACATTTGAACAAAAACAAAAGTCTTCAAAGCATGGCATCACTTTGGGAGTGTTTTCAAGCAAAACAATGGCCTACAGTACTACAATTTATCTTTAAAAATAAGCTGTATTATTCTATTGTATGTGTTATGCAAATATACTGTTCATTTGAAGGGGCATACATAACACCTATAAATAACATCAAAATAAATATACATCAATAAGTACCACTACGCTTTCAAAAATGACTGAGCCATACTATATATAGCCATATTTCACTACGTCATCAGAAACATGACAATATATTATGTCTTCACAAATATGTGGTAACACTTCAATTGAAGGAAATACACAAGAATACAAAACACCTACATAAGCAATACATGGTGTCATTTGTCAAAAGTCTTATGTATGTCACGCTCATTTACTGTCAAGGACAACTTTGACTTTTTTCCAAGAATAGTTTCCCCATTCTCTGGATAGCTTTCAGTTGCTAGGCGATCGTTTAACTGGAAATGATCAGTCAGTGAAAAAGTTGCCCTCTGTCGATCTGCTTTAATGTTAACTGAGAATGTAAACACTGTGCACGAGGATGCTTTATAATGAATTGCATTTTATAGCACTTTTCCAAGTGCTGAAAGCACTTCACAATGGTTCATTCGGGAGGTGAAGCGGCGAAAAGTTGACACCAGCGTCCTCCCTTCTTACACCAATGGTGGCAAGCTCACACCGACCGACTCACCAACCTTAATTATTATTATAAATGATTGTTTATTTCATTGGCCCGTTTGACTGTCAAGGGTTCAGCCTCCAGGAAGAAACCCTAAATACAAGGTTATTACACCATTGGACATAAAAACGACTCCAGGGTGTCTAATGAAGTACTGTCACCTCATAGACACATGAAAAACTGGAAAAATACAAAAGTGGGGCACTCCATCCTTAACGCACCCCTCACCAATCTTAATCCGGTCGTTTTAACGCATCCCTCACCAACCCTAATCCGGTCGTTTTAACGCATCCCTCACCAACCTTAATCCGTTCGTTTTAACGCATCCCTCACCAACCCTAATCCGGTCGTTTTAACGCATCCCTCACCAACCTTAATCCGGTCGTTTTAACGCATCCCTCACCAACCTTAATCCGGTCGTGTTAATGCATCCCTCACCAACCTTAATCCGGTCGTTTTAACGCATCCCTCACCAACCTTAATCCGGTCGTTTTAACGCATCCCTCACCAACCTTAATCCGGTCGTTTTAACGCATCCCTCACCAACCTTAATCCGGTCGTTTTAACGCATCCCTCACCAACCTTAATCCGGTCGTTTTAACGCATCCTTCACCAACCTTAATCCGGTCGTTTTAACGCATCCCTCACCAACCTTAATCCGGTCGTTTTAACGCATCCCTCACCAGTGACCAACCTTAATCCGGTCGTTTTAACGCATCCCTCACCAACCTTAATCCGGTCGTTTTAACGCATCGCTCACCAACCTTAATCCGGTCGTTTTAAGGCATCCCTCACCAACCTTAATCCGGTCGTTTTAACGCACCCCTCACCAACCTTAATCCGGTCGTTTTAACGCATCCCTCACCAACCTTAATCCGGTCTTTTTAATGCATCCCTCACCAACCTTAATCTGGTCGGACCAATGCTATGTCGAACCAAAGTCTGCCCGAACCAAAGTCTGGTTACCTGGTATGAAATTACATATACTTCTATAAAGCCTCCTAAGCAGGCGCAGTCACCCCATGTGAACATTGTTGTATTGTGGAGGTACGGAGATCAGTGTTGCCAGATATTGCGAGAGCGTGTTGCTATAGCAGACGGGTCTCAAACAAAGTTAATTTCTTCCTGGAGTCTCAAAGCCTGGGGATCAAGGCTCAGGAACAGATCCCCCCCCCCCACCCCCAAAGTGACTGTCAGAGCCCAGAACAAGGACAAGGACAAAACACAACTGCATTCAAATGATTCAATCTTCTGTATATTCCCCTTTGTGGGTTTTGCTCACACTGTTACTTGCACAGTGCACATAATATATGTGTATACGTACGTGTATACGTTACTGCCTCAAATAATACTCTCTCCCCATGCATTCGACCTGGTGGAGACAATAAGTATCTTTATTCGAAGGTAAAAGTCTATGTAGTTTCGGTAGTGACAAATTTGGGGAGAGGAAAGATATTCCAATAAATTATTTAAATACAATGTGATAATTTACTGTGACTTTACTAAATATGTGTCCCTTAGATCTGATGAAACATGAATATAGCCTGGCTAATAAGCTAGACCGAATCAGCCGTTGGCAAAATAATAATTGCCTGCCGGCTTGAGTCTGGCTTACATGAATATGGTTAAAGTTTTTCCAAAATAGCATACAAATTTCAACTCTGAATTTGAACCAATTCGGTAGAATGGCTCATATACAAAAGTACATTTTATTTCTCACAATAATTTTTAAACTCCTTACAGTACATTCATTCATCACATCAAATATTCATTACATTGTAATAATAAACATGTTGCACCCCATCCATCCATCCATAACAAACACCCACGGACTCAGATGGACACTAGGGTGTCGTATAACGAAAGCGGACATTTTTTATTCTGGAAACACTTATGCGCGCACACGCCACATTCATACACTCATGGGTTACATGGATGGGTGATGGAAGTAAAATAGAAAGCATGCATTTAAATTTACAGCAAAGTTGCGTGGGAGGCGTCGACTTTTGTCTTGTTTATGCAGTAGTTTAGCTGCATAAACTACTGCCTCCATCCATGGATGGATGGATGGATGCCTGGGAGAAATATTCAGTAGTTTAGCAAGATTCAAGATGGGCAAGGGCCTGTGAAATGAGGACAACATTAGAATAGATGACATTCCATATTCCCATAATAATCAACCACTCCTGGTGAAGGGAAATGCATCTCTGTGTTCCAATGCCTACAGTAGCTCTGTTGATCAGATCAAACCAGAGAATTCAAGGTACAAAGAATAATTCTGTTCGCAAAGTAGGCTACTTTGGGACATATTGTGTGAACTTGTTTGAGCAATTTGACCTGCTGTTGTATACGGCACGCCATGCAAGTCTAAAAATGTTGCATGGAACAGTAGGATACTTTCTATTCATCTTTAGGTTTTGTTTGACAGATATGGCGTGGCACAGAAGGGGACAGCTGTACATGCGGGAGGGATCAGGCTCCGAAGATATGGGGGTGCCGTTGCTTTGAGGCCATCAGCGGTTTGTATTGTGCGCAGTGTGCTGGCAGTAACTCAGAGCCATTGGAGGGAGCAGAGAAGTGGGGGAAATGTGAACATTTTGGCTAGTTGAAGACAAAGTGTGCTGCGGCATTCTGGATAATTTGGAGGGGTGTATAGCACATGCTGGGAGGCCAGTAAAGAGCGAGCTACAATAGTACAGATTTGATATGTCTGGATAAGGAACTGGACTGACTCCTGGGTGAGGAAGGGTCTGATGACTTTTTGGTGTTAACCTTTTAGCTTTAATGTCTTACTGTACCATGTGCTGTTTACATTTCTGACTAATAGTATTCAATCAAACAATCAATAGACCTACAGGATCGAGTGGCGGCTGCAATTGGGTAGACTTAACAGCTTTTATGACTTGGAACAGCTCAATGATGAGGGAGAATGAGGAATTCTCCAAAAAGCTCTGTGAGTGACGCCTGACGGACAACATGTTGGACACTGTGAAATACTCCTCAGGGCTTCTTCCAGGAGGAAGCCTCAGCAATGCTTTGTAGACTGAGATTGATTGATTGATTGATTGATTGATTGATTGATTGATTGATTGATTGATTGATTGGAAATGTTTTTAACACTTTGCAGAATGGGTATAAGTAAAAAAAGAAAGTACAGGTCAATACAAAATCTAAGAGGATAAGACCAGAAAAATAACTATTAAAGGGACACTTCACCCTTTTTGCAAAAAAATATATGTTAATGACGTTTAGAAGCTTTAGATCACTTTTCTGGGGGTATTTATGTGTGCAATATGTGGTTTTAGATATTTTAGATTGTAGCAGTGAGCCTGTTGTCTCTGATGTCATGGACACTGGTCTCACTACCTTCCTGGACTACAATTCCCATAATTCTTTGGTGCACTGCTCCTCCTTGTGGATAGGGGGGAGAGCTGTCTTACTGAGACAACATGTAGTCCAGGAAGGAAGTGAGCCCAGTGTCCATGACATCAGAGACAACAGGCTCACTGCTACAATCTAAAATATCTAAAACCACATATTGCACACATAAATACCCCCAGAAAAGTGATCTAAAGCTTCTAAACGTCATTAACATATATTTTTTTGCAAAAAGGGTGAAGTGTCCCTTTAAGACTTAAGTTTACATAAGGGTCCTCAATTTTTTATTCATCAAAACATTGAAAGATGTGAACAGGGAATGTGTACAGTATAGAAATAAAGAGAGGGGGGGACTTGCAGTTTCGAATTGCAGCCGCCCGTAAACTTGTTCTCTTTTGAGAGCGGTTTTGAAGGAGAAGACAATTGTGCCATTATACTATATGCTGCTACTGTTTTAGTTGCCATAGGTTCACTTAGCCTAAATAATATATTGGCAAATTGTGTGGTTTTTTGAAATAACAAAATGTCCAATAAATAAGCAAAATACTTTTAGAAGATCCATCTTAATCATGATCTTGCATACAAAAAGATGCCTTGGTATTGCCCACACATCTACAATATCCTTATACTTATACCAAGAATCCTTAATGATGTTGGACGGAGGTCTATCTGCTACAAAGCCCCATTTGATTGGAATAATCTTCTTCTATCTCTTATTTTAGGACTTCCCTACATTCACATCTTGATTCAACTTGTATAATGGTTCTAAACCAGTACCAGTAATAACACTGATTACTAGTATTTGCACTGTGCCTTTCCTCTGTGGTTCAACAGCTGATGATGTGGTGGTTGCTGGGGTGAGTGGAAGAGGGTGATCAAGCTATCTATATTGATTGATTGATTGTTTATTTATTTATTTTCGTGTCCTGCACACAATGTACCCAATTAACCATCATGGGTTTATAAGACACCATTTCACAATTGCATTTACAGCATGTTTACATTACATAATTCATTACATTACAACTCAGATTTATACAGAGTACTCTGTCTTCTTTCCCAAGCTTGACAAATAAAATCTGCCACAACAAACATCCCTTTGGCAAAACATGTTTACTTAGTCATTTAAATCTAGGAAATCCTCACAGATAGAAGACATCTTATTAGCCAAAATATCCCTTATGTCATCATATTTAGAGCAGTAAAACAAAAAGTGAACTTCGTTTTCAATTTCACCAAGTTCACAGAACAAAATATCTCTCTTCTTCAGGAGTGGCATTAAACCTGCCAGTCTCCAGTACTATGTGTATGTATCTGTATATAGTCTGTATCTGTGTAGGCCTACTTTATGTTTCTATATGTATCTTCTTGTGCATCTCAACGGGCTATCCCTTCAATAAAAGATCAGAAAGACATGCACAGTGTTTTGCCTGGAGGCGGTCCACAGGGTCAATCTCAAAGACACCTGGCTTCCACTTTTTCGTTCAACAAATGAGACAAAAGAGATGAAACAGCAAAGCACACGCAATATAAATATTCACCACCGCTACCTGCTGCAACTTCCTCCTAGGGGGAAACAAAGCTGATGTTATATTGAGCTCTGGCCATACGGAGATGCGCTCACTAATAGTACATTTCAGTTTCAACAAGTATTCCTCAACTTTCAGAAACGGGGATTGAGATTCAGTATAGGCTGTCTAGTGCTGATGGAAGCTTTCAGCAATCCAGTTGTTGTTTGCCAACATTCCATTTGTTTGCTTGTCAGTTCAAGATGCTTCTCCAGCAGACATACAGACATACAGTGGACATCAGCTTAGGGCCCTGTTTCCTAAGTCAGACATGCATTGTAAAGAGTTACATCAGATTGATAGATATGCCAAGTGGCATAAACAGGTTGATCTATGATGAGGTGTGTGCTTATCAATAATGCATGCCGTCGAGGCTTAGAGCAGAGGGCTTTTCTTCTGTGGAATACTTAATCTGGAACTGACAATGGAATAAAAACAGCTCCAAGTCTGAGAGTGATGCTGTTATTTGCAAATTATATTACATTTAGAACACACATATTCTTTCTGTCAAGAAAAGCCCTGCATTTGATTATTTTGTGTCAGAGTTGGAAAGTGCTTGTTTTCAATAACACAACATTTTGCTGCCTCCTGCACTATGTGACATTTAGAAACAGGTGCCACGCAGGACGGTTGAGTGATTTCCAACGAGCGCTTCCAAACTCCAACACTCCAACACTCCAACACGCTGCTCAATGTTTTGCCACTCAGAGGGGGGCGTGTCGTCACTGTCCTGATGGGAAAACCATGCATGTGCATACTGTCTATTGTCGGAAGGGAAAGGGAAGATAGAAACAGGTTAACCCATTTAGACCTGAGTTAAAAACATTCACTTTGAAAGAATATATATTCAAAGATTTGCGCCACATTTTTAAGATTTTTCAAAAATAGCAGACCTATAAGCTCGTAGCGTGCCACTCGGTGGTGCGCTATGAGCTTGTAGATCTGCTATTTTTCAATAGGTAAATTATAACATAATGTTTAAAACACCAAAAGGGGTGTACACATGGATGTACACATATACTGTATATACTGTATACAGAGAGTGCAATGTAATACTCAGATATAGAATGGGGGTTGTGGGAGAGGGTTAAGGTTAGGTTTAGGTGTGCTGCCCTGTGGGAGGTTAGGGTTAGGGTGAGGGTGAGGGTGAGGGTTTGAGATAGGTTGTAGTTGTAGGAATAATGACTGGTCTAACCAATGACTAGTCTAAAATAAGTACTAGCTGTCTAAACTAAGTACTGCACCCGTTGAGGGAAAGTTGGCCATAAAGGCATGTGTCTATTTGCATATTTGATTTGATGTCTGTAATATGCATACAAAGATCGTTTGACATAGGCTACAGTACGTATATATGTGACGTGTTGATAAATGTTGGGGATTCAATATTTTGAGCACAGTTTTGGCTCACACCATCTAACAATATTGGTGGGGAAACCAATCTGCCCTGCAATCTGCGCCGCAGATCGTCCAAAAGGCCCTGAGTGTCTATAGCAAATATTAAGTTAATACTTTAATCATGATATTATAAAATGCTTTATAAATGATGATTATTGTTATAAATAAGTATGTCTATGACTGCTTAAAATTATACAGTGTTATTAGCAGTCTATAAAGCATTATAAGTGTTTTTATAATGCATTATGGGCTTCATATAGGAAGTGTTACCAGAAGATTCCAGGGCACGTGTTTTTTTCCAGTACTTCCAGTATCAAATTATACACTACAGGGTTATAAGCAGATTGTAATGCATTATAAGTATGTTTATGCATTACAGACATTCATAGGACATTTTATTGTACTGTTGTTGTTTTAGTTTGGTTTTAGTTACTTTGGCCTTGATGCACCTGCCACAGCTAAAGTAAAAATGTGTGTGTGTGTGTGTGTGTGTGTGTGTGTGTGTGTGTGTGTGTGTGTGTGTGTGTGTGTGTGTGTGTGTGTGTGTGTGTGTGTGTGTGTGAGAGAAGGCTTTTGCTCATTGCGTATGGTTAGCGGTTAGGTTCAAGGATAGGGATTTGAGAATTAATGCAAATCAATGGAATGCCCTTAGAAGACAATAACAAAACAAGGTTGTCCGTGTGAGCATAAAACCTGTGTATCCCTGCTAATGTTTACGTCTGTGTGTGTGTGTGTGTGTGTGTGTGTGTGTGTGTGTGTGTGTGTGTGTGTGTGTGTGTGTGTGTGTGTGTGTGTGTGTGTGTGTGTGTGTGTGTGTGACATGTGTGTGTGTGTGTGTGCGTGCGTGCACCTTTTCGGTTATAGTTCCCAAACACAGGCATGCAGATACCTGCTGTGTTTGTTAAACCCTTACATAATGTAAGGTGTGTGTGCATTTAAAAAAAATGCAATTGAACAGATGTTATTGTTATCACAACGCCTGAAGGCAAGCCCTCAATGCTCTCCTCTCTGTTTATGTCCCTCCATGCCCCTTCCTCTGAATCCCAATCTGTTTTTGTTTGACTATCTCCACCCTGAGCCTGCCTGGGAATCAGGAGGCCACAGGTTCAAGTCCTGGCTCTGACATAGTGCCCCAAAATCATGACATAATATAGTATGCTGTCTGAAACCATGAACTATAGTAGGCCTATTTCCTGATTTTAATCTTTTTTTCAAATCCTCCAAAAATATGAAAATAATTGATTTTACAATGGGGCTCAATGGCAAACATTGGCACGTCAAAAAAGCACCTTCACCTAGATACTCTGTTCACACTTTTTATTATTCAGCTTACTGTGGAGACACATGCTGGAACTTTTTATTTTGAAATGTTTTCTAGTTTCTGAGTTATTTAACTTAAACGGCCAATGCATTCTCTATGGCAATAGCACAAACTTTCGCATGCTACTGCTTACACCTATAAATCCCATTCTAGCCTACTTAGGTTCATCTTACGGTGGACATGCATGTTTGCCTGAAAAGGAATCTTTGAAATGTTTCATAGTTTTAGAAATATAGTGCTTTCAAATTTGAGAATTTTACAATGGGGCTCAATGGCAGACATTGGCATGTCAAAAAAGCACTTTCACCTAGAAACTCCGTTCACACTTTTTATTATTCAGCTTACTGTGCCCATGGTCAAAAATGATGATAACCCATCGTTTTTTTATTTTTTTATTTATTTTTAATCCTCAAAAATGATGAAAAACGGCATGCTATAGTATGCCGTACGATATGGGCTATAGCCCATTGTCAAAAATAAATGAAAAACGAGGATTTATTTTTTTCTATCTATATATCTATCTATCTACCTCTCTGTCTGTCTGTCTGTCTGTCTGTCTGTCTGTCTGTCTGTCTGTCTGTCTGTCTGTCTGTCTGTCTGTCTGTCTGTCTGTCTGTCTAGTATAATATAGGCTGTACCTTTCTTTTTGGTTTCTTGAATCAATAAAACGTTTATAATTTAATCATGCAGCATAATTCAGTTTAATATAAAACGTTGCCACTGACTCGCCTCCGTGTGTGTGTGTGTGTGTGTGTGTGTGTGTGTGTGTGTGTGTGTGTGTGTGTGTGTGTGTGCCTGCGTGCGTGCGTGCGTGCGTGCGTGCGTGCGTGCGTGCATGCTCGGATGTGACGTGGTTGAACAGGCCAAATCCAGTGGGCGGGGCTTACGATTTAAGTAGCCTTCGCGCACAGCTGCTGTCTGTGTTTGGGGCAATTTGCTGTTCAAGGTATGTTTGTTTGATCGGTTTAATCTACTATTAACACTGTTTTTGTTTAAACATTAGTGGTTTTACCCCTCCATTAAGACCGTTATTGTTTAAACAGGTGTGTTTTTATGGGACTGTTGTGTTGATTGTTTATAGTGGGAGAAATGGACAACAATGTCCTTGTGAAGGAAACAAACACAAACATTGTTCTAAACCAGCGGTGCCCACGCTTTTTTCCCTTTTTACTTTGAGAGCTACTTTAAAAATGACCAGCTCAGTTAGATCTACCCACCGAATACCATTGCTGAAAATAGTCTAAAAATGTCATGGAATAGGTGGCGTTCTTTTGTATTTAACTTGTAATGCTAGTTGCTACATAATTATGTTTAAGTGCACAGTAGCCCCATATGTGCCCTCTCCCTACGCTCATTTTAGAAAAATTGCGGAGTATTGCGGAGGAATTGCGGAGTTTTGCGGAGTATTGCGGAGGAATTGAGGAGTGTTGCGGCCTTTCGCTTTTCCACGATTTTCACCTTTTTTAAATCCTCAACAATGATGAGACCATGGACCAATGAACCATGTAAATACAACAAATTGAGCAGGGCACTGCAAGGAGTTGCACCCCGTTCCGGTAAACCAGAAGTACGACACCAGAGCCTTAGTTTTTGTGTGTGCAACCACTCCAAGGAACAGCAATGTCCGTGTCCGCCTAACTATGTGACGTGACGTTAACCCAACCACCTATATGTGACTGTGAGCACCAGTATACAGTATGACTATTAGTACCAGTAGGGGCGCTGTTGTGCCAGAAACAGAGAGAGCGAGAGAGTGCTGCACTGTTGCCTGCTAATGAGAGAGAGAGAGAGAGAGAGGGGGGGGGGGGGGGGGGGGGGGAGTTGCACCACTCAGTTCATACGGGTGTGATTTTTATACCAGGTTTGATTGCTGGCTGATATTTTGTCCAATTGTGTATCCCTATTCCCTCCACTCCAACCAAGGATGCCTGTTTTTAAAATCCATAGCCTGAGTCTCAGTCCCCAAGGCTGGACAAGAGTCGATCTTCTCATCTAAAACGAATGAAGACACAGGAACAAAACATTCCATTATGTAGACTACTGGGCACGCACGCACGCACGCACGCATGCACGCAAGCACCCCTGAACTGGACGTCCACAGAGATGTAGAGGTGGTTAAAAGATAATTATTGCGATGGGAGGAGAGGAAAGGAGGTTGAGACATCATGATGAAAGGAACAAGGAAAAGACAGGCTAAGTGTAGAAGACAGATGTAAAGTGCAAATCTTAAAAAGATGGATGAAGAGAAGCTCGGTCGTGCACAACAGTATAGGTCAGAATGACCTTGTGGCGAATCTCATGAGAAAGCTTGCCATAGCTGGGCAATTTCTTTATTCTTTTCCTTCCCTGCAACTCATTCAACACTCTGCAGAGACCTGGAGATGACACAATCACAAAGTGAATTCAATAGGCCACTCTGTTGTTGTGCATTGTGTGAAATTAAAAGAGAGTATGTGTGATGGAGTTATTGAGGAATCAATGGAGGTCATTTTGACCTACTACGCTTTGTGCATGACCCAGCTTCTCCTCATCATCCATCTTTTAAGATTTGCCTTTTCATAAGGACAAAGATACGTCCGCACACTGATTATCTGCTCAATGAGTCTTTAATCTTTAATAAAGGCAACGTTTCGGTCCCTCCGGACCTTCTTCAGGCATGGCGAGATTTGCCTTTTACATCAGGGAGTACCTTTTTTGCTGAGCCTGGTCGCTGAGGGGGCGCTTGTTTTACAGGTTAGAGTTAAGGTTAGATGTATGCTTAGTTTTTGTGAGGTTAGGGTTAGGCATAGTTTTGCATGTGTGCGTACATGTGTCTCAGATGGTTCTTAGCTGGCACCATTTTGAATATCTTTATTGTGGTATCCAATAAAGATGTGGTGCTGCTGGGGGGAGGGGCGGCACCTGCCGGGGAAGGTGGGAGGGATTATGACACTCCACTTCCCCTCGCTTCCGCGGCAGTGCGTTGGTCCGACATGCGTTGCGTCGTGCTTGCGGTTAGGGTTTGGTGTAGGCCAGGATGTCGAACTGATGCCGCCGGGAAACACTGCCTCTTGCCGCAGGTGTTGTCGGCACTTGGCGGAGACTCCACGGCTGGTGCCTCTGCCGGAAAATGCATTCTCTCCCTCCCAAGATCTCAGTAGACTGCATAATGTGCGTTGATCATGGCTATACTGTTTTGACGGCTACATGGCCTGTTAAGACTGAGGTTAGGGTTAGGGTTAGATTTAGTGTTAGGAATGTTGGACAATGCGTGTCGTCACTGTCCCAGTAGCTGTGATCAACGCACATTCTAAGCAGCCTACTCGTTTGGCACTGGAGACGGTTGCAATAGGTCAGTATAGATGCGTCTACAATGCTCTGAATAAACGTGATGTTGTCCCTTTCAATACGTTGATGGCATTCAAAACTGCTAATTAGAATATCTATACCATCTTAGAGCATCTGCATGTAGAAATGCAGAGCGAACGACAAGATGCGAGTGAGAGGGAGAGAAAGAAATAAGACGATGAGAAGACACCCAGGAGGCCTCATCTGACAAGACTTTCAATGACTTTCCATTTTGCCTTCCACGCAAGCACACGCACATGCACACGCACACGCACATGCACATGCACGCACGGACGCACATACACAAACACACACGCTTGAACAGACACGCATGCACACAGCACACAAAAAAGAATGGGAGAGGGGGGGGGATAGAGGATAGAGGGATAGAGGGGGGGGGGATAGAGGATAGGGGATAGAGGGGGGGGGATAGAGGATAGGGGATAGAGGGGGGGGGGGATAGAGGATAGAGGGATAGAGGGGGGGGGATAGAGGATAGAGGGATAGAGGGGGGGGATAGAGGATAGAGGGATAGAGGGGGGGATAGAGGATAGGGGATAGAGGGGGGGGGGATAGAGGATAGAGGGATAGGGGGGGGGGATAGAGGATAGGGGATAGAGAAAGATAGAGAGCTATAAGAGAAGGCCGTTGTCAAAGGATAATATACTATCAAACTGCCAACCTTGAGTGATGCCAAAATGATGATAATGCCCAAATCCCCACAATGACGACAAAACACATTTTCCACTAGGCATTTGGCTGACACAGTAAGTGCACAAAAACATTTCAGTGTGTGTGTGTGTGTGTGTGTGTGTGTGTGTGTGTGTGTGTGTGTCTCCCCCCCTGGAGAGCCAAACAGTGTTTGAAACGGTCTTACACTTAATTTACCATTTGGGTTCTGGAGTCTGTGTGTGTGTGTGTGTGTGTGTGTGTGTGTGTGCGCAGTGAAAAGGGGAGGGGTCTGTGAATGTGGAATTTGTGATGTAATTTGCATCACAGCTACATGTTGCGCAATAACAGTTGTGTGCTAATGGAGTGGTTTGGTAGGAGAAGCCGGACGGATAAACGGGCATATTGTTTTGCACCCCCTTTCAATCATGGTAGAATGATTTTGCAAAACGGAATTTCCACGCTTGATTTAACCACTTTCTAAAGGTCAGAAAAAATCAAGACCGACACTCCCCCCACTATTCGGCGTGCTCCGAATACTGGGGGGAGTGGTAACAAAATACTGTACTATAGTACAGTATGTCATTTTTCATGTTTTTCCTAAACAGAATATTTCAATGCTTGATTTAACCACTTTTTAAAGGTCGGAAAAAATTTAGACCTAGGCCTACACCATTCGATTTGGCATGCTTCCGACGACATTCTCTAATATGTTGTTTTTTATGGCTTTCCAAAACTGAATATTTAACCACTTTCTGAAGGTCGGGAAAAAATCGAGACCTACATAAAAGCCATGGTGTAGGCTTTTATGTTGTTTTCCACGGTTTTCAACGATAAAGTATGGTGAACTAGCGTTGTGAACTGGTGTCAATGCTGCTGCTGTGAATTTGGCATCCTTCATTGCTCTTGCAGTCCATGTTAAGAGAGAATTACCTGTAACCACCACACTAATATCAATACAAACCTTGTAGTCATGCACACAGATGCATTGGGATTGGTTTTTGCACGGCAACAGGTCGGGCCTTAATACGTTTAGATCCAGTTTTCGCTCCAGTGCATAACAATCACCTGTTTAAAGCCACCATGTTCACACTCTAGTCTACCTGGTCTATTTTCAGCCTTGAACTCTCATTGAAATGTGGCCTTCGCAGCTCTTGGTTTATTTTTGTTGTTTTCATTTTATTTTTCAGATTAGACATTTTGCGTATAGACCTTCCCCCACTTTCACAAGCTCCCTATACCAAAACTCTTATAGACACCCTCCTAAGCCTTAAATCCCGACCAAAAGCATCTTATTTCAGTGATATATGCTGTTCTATAGACTACAGAAACATAGCTGATTCCAATGAGCTGAGGTATAGGAGAAAGAGCATAATAGGGTTCTCTGACATACTATAATTGGACCTCCCCATCTGTGAGTGAGGCCTCGGCGATACAGAATCCTCCACAGAGTGCAACACAGTCATGAATGCCAGATTGGTCAAGTATTACTCCGACATAAATTAAATATGTAATGTAGGTAGTCCCCTGCAGACGCAATTGTCCACATGCTGTAGTCACGTACGATATGGGCTATAGCCCATGGTCCAAAATGATGAGAAACGAGGCTAACTTTTTTTTCTCCAAAATTTCAAAAAACATGGGCTATAACCCATCGTTTTTGTCATTTTGTCATTTTTTTCAAATCCTCAAAAATGATGAAAAACGGCGCGCTATAGTATGCCGTACGATATGGGCTATAGCCCATGGTCCAAAATGATGATAAACGAGGCTAACTTTTTTTTTCAAAATTTCAAATAACATGGGCTATAACCCATCGTTTTTGTCAAATTGCGGAATTGCGGAAATTGCGTAAATTGATGAAATGGTAATTGCGGAAATTGCGGAAATTGCAGATTTTTTTTTTCATTTTATCATTTTTTTCAAATCCTCAAAAATGAACGGCGCGCTATAGTATGCCGTACGATATGGGCTATAGCCAATGGTCCAAAATTATGAGAAACGAGGATAACTTTTTTTTTCAAAATTTCAAAAAACACACGGCTATAACCCATCGTTTTTGTCAAATTGCGGAATTGCGGAAATTGATGAAATGGTAATTGCGGAAATTGCGGATTTTTTTTTTCATTTTTTCATTTTTTTCAAATCCTCAAAAATGATGAAAAACGGCGCGCTATAGTATGCCGTACGATATGGGCTATAGCCCATGGTCCAAAATGATGAGAAACGAGGCTAACTTTTTTTTCCAAAATTTCAAAAAACATGGGCTATAACCCATCGTTTTTGTCATTTTGTCATTTTTTTCAAATCCTCAAAAATGATGAAAAACGGCGCGCTATAGTATGCCGTACGTCGTGCCTTAATTTGTTTCCCAAGCTGAATACTGAATACATGATAAAGACTTTCAGAAGAAGGGGAAGGGGGATCGTCATTTTCTTTTTTAAACTGATGATGCATGCTGCCAGAGTTTGTCAAAATAAAGGCGCCAAGAGTGCCAAGCAGATGGGCCGATTTTTCTCTGAAAAGCCCCACTTTCCATTTAGGTATAATCTTCCATTACTACCTCACAAGTCTTTCTTTCTTACAAGCGTTTATTTTCCAAACGAGATGCTTGGTTAAGTCAGAAATTAGGACAGAACATTGTTCTGATCCAAACCATGGACAGCGACGTAGTTTCAGACATAATAGACAGTTTTGTCGTCCGGTAAACAAGGAAGTGAACGAGGATGTGCAAAACATGCCCAGGAGTGCTGAACAAAGCGTTGCCCAGCAACGGGAATTGTCAAAACATTGATCACAGCGATCCCATTTTTATCATTTAAAAGGACCTAAAGACACCTATACATGTACTTAGCACTTAATGAGAGGATGTCTTTAGAACAAAAGGTGTTAACAGTGATATTTGGACCCACAACCCAACATGTAGTATCATAATGAGTAATTGGCTAGATAATTGTACAGGCATTGATCATAATCCACGATTTACTGAAACTAATTGGTATGTTAACTTTTGCAACGCCAGAATATAGCCACATGTAATCTTTCCTTTTGTTCAACTCAGGAATGTTGGCACTGTAGTATGCTATGCATTCCTCTTCTCTCTTCTGTGTGTGTGTGTGTGTGTGTGTGTGTGTGTGTGTGTGTGTGTGTGTGTGTGTGTGTGCGTGTGCGCGTGCGCGTGTGGTGCGTGTGCGGGCGCGGGTGCGCGAAAGTGTGTGTGAGAGAGCAAGTGAATGAGTGGATGTGTGTGCTGTCAGTATTGGTTAACAGGTCTTTCAGTCAGCTAGTCATTCTGTGGCAAAGACATTACACGTTAGCTTAGCAACCTAGTCACCTTCACACATGCACGTGTCACACACACTCAGACACGCGCGTGTGTGTGTGTGCGCGTGCGTGTGTGCATGTGCGAAGGTGACTTCATTGAAGGATGTGGTGGTTCAATCATCTCTTGTTCCAGAAGAACAGTTCCAAGGCAGCAGCAGGCTGAGTGTCCTGTCTTGTTCTCGCATGGTCAATCACTGATAAGTATCCTGATAAGATGTTAACCAAGAGTTTGAAAGTGCACAGCACAAAGAAAACCAACACGATCCAACTAGCCTGGGCACCATTTCATTTCGGTATATGATCCGTGCTGGAGCCGGATGATATGCTTACGTCATGTTGTATAGGCAATGGTTTGCCTACAACAAAAAGGAAGCTGTTTGTTGCTTCCTGTTTGATTAAAAGCAATAAAAGCTCTCGTAAGCGAGAGCTTTTATTGAGAGGGAAAAGGAAGTTGTCGCCGCCTGTTCATCCTGTCTGACGACTACAAAACAATACTACAACATGACGTAAGCACATCATCCGGCCCCAGGCGGGATCATACAGACTTTTGAAACAGAGACCAACAAGGCTTTCCTCCGAGGCGGTGGAAAGCCTGGTGAGGCGAGGTTACGATCCAACAGGTATAGACACTGTATGCGGTGGTGGAAAGTAATTAAGTGCAAATTTGAAGTAGGCCTATTTGCACTTTACTTGAGTATTTCCAATTTCCAATATTTTACTTCTACTTACATCTCATCTGCAAATATTGTATTTTCCTTTTCTCCACCACATACATGAAAACTTTAGTTACTAGTTACTTTGATTATATTTTACAAAACATACATTATTTACTTCAGCCTTATAGTATACATTTCGACCATTTGGAAATGGAGCATCTACAAGCTTGTAGCTAGAGCTTGTAGATGGCCTGGGTGACAGCAGACTGCTGGGCGAGCGCTGGTGGCGGTGCTTTGTCGTCAGATCAACATAATGGAATGAATTATGTACTGGCCATATATGGTCTTGAGTGTATAGGGTTTAATGAGGTCAGATCAACATAATGGAATGTCAGAACAGGTCAATTCCATATATGGAGATCTAAGGGTGGCAGCGGGTGCAGTGTCTTGAGTGTACAGGGTTTGATTAGGTCTGGCCATATATGGAGCATGCATGTCTTAGATGTACAGGGTTTGATAAAGTCAGATCAACATATGGAATGCATGTCAGAACAGGCAGCTCCATATATGGAGATCTAAAGGTGGCAGTGTCTTGAGTGTATAGGGTTTGATGAGGGCCCAGGTAGGGCCGGGCCCTAATTTTCAGGCCTGTTGAGAACTCTAGTTTTTGCCAGCTGCCTGGCGTGGCTGCACTAATAACTTCGTGGAGTGCCCGTCTAGAGTTTGAATGGGCAGGTATCAGTCAAAAGGGAGAAATCAAAGAGGAAGGACGGGGACGGGGGGGGGGGGGGGGGTGGCGTGTAGGATCAACATATGGAATGTCAGAACAGGTCAGTCCCATATGGAGATCCAAGGGTTCGAGGTGAGATGTAGAGTTGCTGGCCGGCTCCATATATGTAGCTTTTAGCGTAGGTTCAATAAGGACGATCTTAACCAACGTGTTCATTGGGCCTTTCAGCACTATCGTGGCTCATCATTATCTGTTCTCAAATCCTAGCAATTTGCAGCAGCCAATCAGGTGATTTGACTCCGCCTTTAAATATCTCTCCATATTGGCGTGTTCTCTCCTTTATTGAAATGCAGATCTAGATGATGATCCCGTCTTCTCCATATTGTGGGTAGCAAGATCTATCTGAAGAAGACAATTATTATATCTGGCCACTGACACTGAACCAAGGGTCTTAATCTATATTGTTTGGTAAAAGTAATGGACTGGAATATTGCTTAAAATGTAATCATTTGAGTCAGTATTTGTAGAGATAACATTTTATTGGGACATGGAGCTACTGTAGTGTACTATTGCTACAAATGGCACATCAATCCCAATAAGAGTAAGTGGGGGACTGGGACGTGAACCATGAACACAGCCTTAACTGATTTAATATAGCACTGGAGAAGACATTATGGGGGAGAGGAGATTAACATGGGGAGTAGGCGAAGTTGATGATAGAGAGTGTATAAGTGTCCAAAATGAAAATCGATTACTATAATTCAATATTAACGATTAATCGATAGGCCGTTTTATTTTTTTAATAAACCAGGTCTGTTGAAGAGGGGCGTAAAAAGAGGGGCGTAAAAAATAAACCTAAACAGAATCCAGGTCTGGTGAGTCGCGGGCGTGTGCACGTAACGAGCACGCGCGCAACAAATTCACGGAAATTACTCACGTAAATACGCTTCATGTGTTGTCGGCTGTCGCACGGCGACTTCTTCGAGCAAAAGCGCGGGGCTCATTGAACAACCTCGAGTGTAATATTACGATTATACATAGCAGTTACCGATAAAGCAAAAAATATCAAAATGTATTCATATTGTGGTGCAATTCACTATTAAAATATAGCAATACGTTTTCGACCTCCGTTTCCCTGTAAATAGAAGAGTTAATCTGTCTGAGACATGAAATAGTCCCTGCCCAGCTAACATGTCCATCTGGGCCCCACTTGGGTTTTGACATGGGCTATGGGCATGGGTTCCGAGTGGGCCGTGCACCCAGTTTTCACAAAGGGCCCACCCGTGTTAGCCCATATGGGCTTTTGCGGGTTTCTAAGTGGGTCTTAGGTGGTATCCAAATGGGCCATTTTATTTCAGAACCATGTGTGCGCCACCTGTGTTTGCCTATATGGGTTTGAACTGGGATCTGATTGGGCCTTAAGTGGGTACCAGCTGGGCGAATTATATGTGACCCATGTAGGCCACACTTGTGCCTCATTGTCTTCCGTCCTGTTTCTGTTTTCCCCTGCTGTCGATTGTTCATTCCTACAGATAGGATGCAGTGTTTCCAGTTTTCTGTAGTAGTTTCTTCAAGTGTTCAAACTTTATGACTGGATAGCACTTGATCTGTAGAGTCCTACATTACTATCTCTTACGATCAAGGGTTAGGGTTAGGGTACTGTAGCATGCCGTTTTTTCATCATTTTTGAGGATTTGAAAAAAATGACGAAAATCACTCCGACACCATGGACTATAACCCATGGTCAGGAAGTGATTTTGTCTTTTTTTCAAATCCTCGTTTTTCATCGTTTTTGACCATGGATTATAGCCGGGTTAGGGTTAGGGTACACTAGCATGCCGTTTTTCATCATTTTTGAGGATTTGAAAAAAAGACGAAAATCACTCCGAGACCATGGACTATAGCCCATGGCCTGATCTCCCTGGGTGAAAAACATTATGAGTTTTTTTTGTTTAAGAAGTAACAAGTAACAGTCAATGTAAAAATAAATGCTGGATTTGACATTGCAAGCCGAAATGGCTCAGTTGGGAGAGCGTTTGACTGATAGACCTGAAGGTCCCTGGTTCAATCCCGGCTTTCGCCAGTTGAAATGAGGTACAGCAAACCCTATGACTCTTAGGCTGATCTCCCTGGGTGAAAAACTTTATGAGTTTTTTTGTTTAAGAAGTAACAAGTAGTAACAGTCAATGTAAAAAAAAAATATGCTGGATTTGACACTTGCAAGCCGAAATAGCTCAATTGGGAGAGCGTTAGACTGAAGATCTAAAGGTCCCTGGTTCAATCCCAGATTTCGGCAGTTGAAATGAGGTACAGACAACCTTATGACATTGTCTCCTCCAATCAAATGGTCGCAGACCCGGACCACTTCCTTGTTTACAACTGGATGAAATACTCTGACCTGTTTTAGATTTATAGTGATTCTTCAACTTCATTTTCTTCATTTTCACAGTTTTATTAATATAATTGATCATTCTAGATTACTGCTAGATCCGTAACAATCTTCTCTTATGGGGTTCGGGTTAGGGTTAAGTTCAGGTTCCACGGGCTAATAAAGTGTAAATTTGGGGGTCCTTGACAAGAAAAGGTTTGGGAACCACTGTTGTAGAGGGACTATAGAATAGATCAGTGATACTCAACCTCAGGCCCGCGGGCCACATCAGGCCCGCGGGACCATTATGACTGGCCCACCAATGAAAATCTAAAAAAAAGAAGAAAAAAAAATCTGGAAAATGAAATAAAAATAAATAAATCTGAATGAAGTTATCTTTAATTACATTATTATAAGTAATACTATTAGAGTTGTACTATTACTCGAACGAAAATAAAAGCTTAGCTATATATAATTTTATAGCTAAACGGACAGAATTCTATTTTATTTGAATGATGAAACCCAGCTGCCATTAATAGTTGGAAATGGAAATGGAAATTGCGGAAATTGCGGAAATGGTGGAAATGGAAATTGCGGAAATGCGGAAATGGTAATTGCGGAAATTGCGGAAATGGTGGAAATGGAAATTGCGGAAATGGAAATTGCGGAAATTGCGGAAATGGTGGAAATGGAAATTGCTACTCATAGACAGGCAGACAGACAGCTACTCATGGAGAATTGGACAGGCAGGCAGACAGCTACTCATGGACAATTGGACAGGCAGGAAGGCAGACAGCTACTCATAGACAGACAGACAGCTACTCATGGACAATTGGACAGGCAGGAAGGCAGACAGCTACTCATAGACAGACAGACAGCTACTCATAGACAATTGGGCAGGCAGGCAGACAGCTACTCATAGACAGACAGACAGCTACTAATGGACAATTGGACAGGCAGGAAGGCACAGGCAGGCAGACAGCTACTCATAGACAGGCAGACAGACAGCTACTCATGGACAATTAGGCAGGCAGGCAGACAGCTACTCAGACAGGCAGACAGACAGCTACTCATGGACAATTGGACAGGCAGGCAGGCAGACAGACAGCTACTCATAGACAGGCAGGCAGACAGCTACTCATAGACAGGCAGACAGTAAGACAGCTACTCATTGACAGACAGACAAATAACTACTCATGGACAGACAGACAGACAGGCAGGCAGGCAAAGAGCTACTCATGTTATGTTATTATGTTATTATAACAGCTACTCATGTTATGTGCAATAATTTGTGCAGTTATGGAAACAGCTCTTTGTGTTTATGCAAGAAAATGTAACACATTTATTTATTTACATATTGTGTGCATGCACATTGTACTTTGATACATTTTGCGAAAATAAAGCAATTGAAAGAGAGAAGTTATCAAGTATCATTAATGTCGTAATTTTATCTACTGGCCCCTGGCCCCTTGCCATTTTTGTAATGTGGCCCACAGGTAAATCTATTTGAGTATCCCTGGTCTATACTGTATATACGGTATGCATGGGCCACATCCACAGGTTATAATATCCGGATATTGATAATAGGCTTTATTATTATTGATTTCAGCTACAATTCCAAACATGCAAACATGACCCGCTTGGATTACTTTGGTCTAAAATAGGTTTTTTTTTATGTTGAATGTATTTGTATTTAGTTCATAAAGTTAACATAACTATCTGTGTTTGAAGACCACCTCCTAGATGGTCGAAACGTTGCATTTTTGCCTTTAATAAAGTAAGTCTCTTGTGGAGCTCCAGAAACAAGTGTGTAAAACGTATTGACCTCAAAGTCGTGCGTTTTAAGCTTGAACTGCAGTTCAAGCTTCTTTCAGTGACCTCCCAGAAACACTCTTGTGTGGTTCCACAAAAACAAAGACCTTTTTAAATAACGGAAACGCCTCCAGACGGAAACACACACACACACACACACACACACACACACACACACACACACACACACACACACACACACACACACACACACACAGGCATGAGTAATGATGTCCTGAGTGGTCGCAGCAAACTGGAGAATGTTTTCAAGGAGTTCACCGAGGTCTGCGTTGCATTCTGGCTGCTTCTGGCTGGAGGAGGCTGGCTGGCTGGCTGCATGTATGATGACGCTAAACTGCCCGCACAACATAATTACAGCACAGCAGAGATGACTCATATTATCATGGTTTTTAAAGCAGTGGTTCCCAAACTTTTGTCATGTAAAGGACCCCCAAACTTGGCACTAATTATAGCCCGCGGACCCCCCATTTGAAAATATATGCTAAGGACCCCCAATGAGAGAGGATTTCAGACCTATAAATACATTTAGATCATTTGAAACAAGCCGATCTACAAGCTCACAATGTGTCGTGTTGATGCAACGCACTGTGAGCTTGCAGATCGGCTATTTTCAAAATTTGAAAACTTGAAATGAATTTGGAGCCTACTTTTAATCAAGTAGCCTACATTTTGAATTCCAGACTTTTACGTACTTGTGACAGAGTAAGTAAAAAATGTACTTTTTTATACCACTGGACTTCCATAATTGCAGCACAAAGATGACTCATATTTATAATGTCATGTAGATACAGATATAGTGCCGCCCATCGTCCAACTGCTCATTTATGGCAAACCAAAAACTGCACACCGTGAAATTCTTTAGTGACGGTTTGTCCTAGCCTGGGAAAACCCACGCCCCCTGCTGGACAACATTTCATTAGGTTTGTCCTCTGCTCCGTTTCTCTCCCAGGTTATTCCTTCTATACCAATGAATTCCCACTTCCCACTGTTTTTCGTTGATGTATAACCTCCAAAGATGTGCTTCTCGATTAAGCTATAGGCCTACATGAGTAGTATTAAGTCGATCATGATTGGTTCGACGTATATGTCGCCGAAAAAACAGATTTTCATCATTTTTTTAATATAGCCTACATACTTATGTTGTTTTTCATGATTTTCAACGATAAAAAAAACCCAACCTTTATTCATTGCAGCCAGCAACACCTTCCTGGATCTCAGCCAACTCCCTCCCCAGGAGTGGGGCACCCTCCCACACTGTCAGGAAATCCCAGTGGGAACTGTAACTGACTTGACTAACATTCCGTTCACCACAGCAAATCCTCCTCCTCCTCCTCCTCCTCCTCCGACCGACAGCAATGTGAACCGATTAATTATGTTGAACTGTCCATCAACTGTCTGTCTGTCTGTCTGTCTGTCTGTCTGTCAGTCGTGTGTGCGTGCGTGTGTGCGCGCGCATGCGTGCGGCTTCCTTCCACACAGCTGTGATCCATACACTCTGACGGACCAATGACCGACGGTCTAGACCCGGATACAGTAGGCGGGGCTTATGATTTAAAATGGAACCGCACGCGTTCCGTAGCAGTGTGTTTGGGGCGTAGCTGCAACAAGGTAAGGTTTGTTTTAGAACCGCATGGTTGTTAGCCAACATTAACTCTGTTGTTTTTTTAATATTAGTGTTGTTAGAAGGACTGTTGGTTGTTTATTGTGACTCTAAAAGGACAACAATATGAGGAATGTGTTGGTACTTTTTGAGACACAAACAAACAGGTGTAAAGTAAATAATTACATCTACTGAAGTACTGTGGACAATATATTGTACTTTTATATTTTATTTGGACACTACTAGTTTTGTAGATTTGGATTATTTAAAAAAAATATCCCTTTGGCTACATTGGCTACACAATTTACCACTGGGCTAGCTACAACCACATTTTGGCCATTTGGAAGTAGCTGATCTACAATCTCACAATGCATTGTGATGCAATGCATTGTGAGATTGTAGTTCTGCTATTTTCAGATTATTTTTTCTTTCTAACATTTGATATGGGACATTTCTGCGTAATGAGCTACATTTGGTCATTTTTTAAGTGCATTTTGATGCCATACCCTTTTACTTTAGTACATAATGGTAAAACAAGTTGTAACTGTGGCTCAGACACTTCACCCCTTTTGCAACCAGATCTTATTTGAATGATTTTTGAGACGCACTTTCCTGGGGTTTTTATGTGTTTTTAGATATTTTAGTATTTCAAAGTGTCCATGGACTCCATGATGTCATGGACACCGGGCTCGCTTCCTTCCTGAACTACAATTCCCACAATGCTTTGGGCCACTGCTCCAACATTTAGTCCAGGAAGGAAGTGAGCCCAGTGTCCATGATGACATCATGGACTCTTTGAAATACTGAAATATCTAAACGCATAAAAACCCCAGGAAAGTGTTTTTTGTCTCAAACATCATTAAAATAAGATCTGGTTGCAAAAGAAAAATGCAAGAATTTCCTAAAGATGTGTTTTCTACAATGTATAATATCTGGATAAAGAGTAATGTTGGTGTATGTTTGTGTCTTACAGGTTGATCATGTGACCTTGGTGTCATGCGGTGACCTTGGCTGCAGTCTTCAGGAGATGGCTGGTATTGATAATAGAGTGTCTACTCGGCTGAGCTGAAACGAATAACGGTGTCAACGAACGTTCCCTGAGATTACGAGGCGTACGGTGCTCGGGACGTATTGTGCCATACAACCTACGCGGCTCTATTAATACCGGCTATCTTCAACCGAGCGACGGAAGCCCCCCCATGGTAATTACATACAGAACTTTTTAGCTTTTAGGCTTCATAAAAGAAATGGTTGCACAAGGCAGATTATAGCCCTAGAATGTGTGTAATAATGGTGACACAGCTCTGTCAGTGACTGTTATGACTTCCAAAATGTCATCCTGTAGGCCGACAACTAATTTTCTTTTCCCCTGCCATTTCAGAAAGTGAAGCGGACTGGAGGTGTGAACTCTATGCTTTTGCCACTGCTGGGTGCTGTTATCAGTGAAGGTTAGTTAACCGTCTGATTCCTGCTGCTTGTTTAAGTGGGCTACATGCTACCATACCATAGGTTGTCTTTCGCGCCATGTATAATTTCACTTAATTTGTGTGTATAATGCCAGTCCACATCACAGTTATGTGATGTTTGTGGAGGCATGTGATTTATTTATCGTTTAACATAATTTACGGGTAAAGTCTGTCCACATCCACATCACATATGTATGTTCTCTTGTGTCTCCTTTCTCTTCTATTCTTTAGATTTAATAAAGTTATTTATTTTTTGTTGTCATAGTTTTTAATCGCATTTTGCTTTATTTTATTTAAGTATAATGTCTTTCTTCTTGCCTATCTATTGCCCTAGTTCTTCACTAGTGTTTTTTATGTGCGTACAAATGTGATGTGGAGGTATGTGATTTATGTCTTGCGTCATTATGGTAGCATGTAGCCCCTTAACACTGTGTTTACAGCTTACTATGCTGTAGGTCTGTGTAAACTAACAAGAGGAAGCAAATGATGGCCGCTGTGTCATTTGTTTCCTTGGTTGGTGTGAGTTTTGTTTAGTGCTGATATTGAAGGTAAGTGAGTGTAGTTTATTATCCTTGACTGTTGGGCAGAAACCTTGTATCTCCATAGTTCAACCTTTTGTAAATTAATTTCCTTACTTGGTCATGCTACAGTGTCACACACAAGTAGCAAATGGCCAATCTCATGAGGCAAAGATAATCCATTATTGAATATTTAACATGTAGTATTCTGTTTTTCAAACCAGTGAAGTATCAGCAAGAGCTTGTGACTAAATAATAACATTGGAACACAGATTATTATATTAATAATATTGGATCAGTTGTTTTGGTCCATAAAAGTAACCATTTTGGACGTACAAGGTTTTTACCCAACCTTCATCTTTTCTCTCTTCTTTGCTTTAATAAAGTTATTTGTTTTTGGTCTCAGAGTTTTTAATCGCATTTTGCTTTATTGTATTGTAATTTCTTATTTCTTTCTTTCCTATCTATGACACTAGTTTTTCACTAGTGTATGTGTGACTCGGGTCATGTCTCGCGTACAGTTTCTCATTTGGAGCTGTTTCATGTAATTTACCAGTAAAGCGTCATCACGTCAGTTCACATCAGATATGAACACAGGCCGATATGTGATGTGCATTTATGTGGTTTTTTTAAAGGTGATTTTTTCACAGCAATTGCGGCTAGCTCGTCATTCACGTCTGTTGGCATTGCGCCATATGAATTGTGTTTATTGCTGTTCATGTTGTGTACTAATGTTCATAATATTGCTGACAAATACTGGGGCGCAAAGAATGCTGCTACCTCGTATAATTTATGTCAATCGTCCACAAATGGCATAAATTGTACAGTCTTGCCCCATGTTTCCTACATGGGACAACTAGATAGAAAAATACTTGCGCCACGGAAACCTAAAGGCCAACTGCTTGGGCAGAGACCAAGAAAATCTATTTTGTTCATGTTCATAAAGCGCTCAATGTGCTTGAAGTGAAAAGTGCAGCAGCAAACATCTAGGTCATAAGACCATTGTTCGTGCTATATTATCAGATCTAATTTGTGAGTAAAGCTTCATTACGTAAGCCCACATCACCTATGAACACAGGCCCGGTATGTGATGTGTGTTTATGTCTTGTCTCATTTCACATTTGTGAGTAAGGCTTCATCATGTCATCCCAACATCACATAATTAACTTATAGGGTTAGGGTAGGGCTAGGTATGTGATGTTGGTTGATGTGATGTATGTCTTATAATGTGCAAGCTTCATCGTGTCAGTTAACATCACATTATGTGGTGTGTATTGATGTGATTTATTTATGCTGCCATTTGCAGCTAAAACTTTGGCATTGACGATGGGCCTATGACCCAAACGTTTTCTGCTGCACTTTTCACTTTTAGCACTTTGCAGCACTTTATGAGCATGACAAAATATTTTCTTAGTTTATGTCTGAGGGGTTTTCCTTAAGGTATTTGTGGAGTGAGTCTTCCGGCTTTCAATTGTATAAAGACATAAGCATGGCTATCATTATAGTCAAGATTCAAATTGAGTGTGTAGGCTCTCTCTTTTTTTTAAATTATATTGCAAAATTGAAACTAATGACTGATTTGGACCTGTAAATTATAAACAAAAACTAAGGCACTGGTGTGGTACTCCTGGTTTACCAGAACGGGGTTCAACTCCCTGCGGTGCCCTCAATTTGTTGTATTTACATGGTTCATTTTCTGCTCATTGTTTCCTTTTCATAGATGATAACCCCCAGGTTCTTTACTGTGTTTGTACTCCCTACAGTTGGGTTACAAGTCTATTTAGGGACCAAGCCCGAAGGGACTCTTGGTCCCTTATTTTTCTCTTCTCCTTCCACCAAAAATGTTAGTTCTGGCTGAACTGTGCTGTCGGGTTTTCGTCAAACTTGGCAATATGGTAGCCCTCCTTTTTTTTGGGCTCCCAATAATTTGAAAATGACGATTTGCCCTGATTTCCCATCACCCCATCTGATCAGGACAACCTAGAGGGCAATGCCAAACGGCGAGGACACAAAGCCCACAACCATTGTCCAATAGGTGGCGCTATAGCACTCAACTGAAAATTCAAACTTTAAACGGGCATAGCTCATGGACCGCTTGACCGTGAGCAATAAAACGTTGATACCCATGTGTAGCGATGGAGCTCGATACCCGAACAAAATCCTTAAACTTGAGTACCCGTTATCAATAAGTTGTGTAGGGATGGAGCGATACCAGGAAAAATCCTTAAACTTATTGAGTACCCGATATCAATAAGCTTTGGGCTTGTTGAGCGTAGTGGCCCATTCATGTTTGAATAATCAAGAGGTGAATCAATAAATGCCAACCAGCACTATCTGGGTAAACTCAATTACGCTTTTAAAGTGGCGGAACATATATTAACCTGTTAACAGTTTCTTTATTTTATTGGTAAAAAGGTCAATTGCCCTAGTATTTGCCCCATTGGGGCAATTGCCCCAGTAGATACTGGTTCTGTTCAGAGTTTGTCTCCTGTCTTTCCTCAAAATAATATAAATTGCTCTAAGCCTGATCGATATAAATTAATGAGCTCCATCCCTACCCATGTCTCCTCTTGCCTCACTTTTGTATCTCTCTCCTCCTGGGATCTTTGCTCAAAATGCCTAAACATTTATATATGGAAATTAAGTAAAAGACTGAGTTTACTACAAACTGTAGTCCTGTCCGAACCTGGAAGGACCACAGACGAGGGTTTTAACTGTATAACAATCTTTATTAAAGTAAATACTCAGTGGGTTATAGAACAACACTAGAATGAGGCAAAACGGTAAACTACGACAAGACATTTCATATAATGCAAAGCACTTAAACACAATTAAACTCCCATCACATAATAAAGCCTTTCTCTATAAAATACTAGCCTCTATTACGTGTACATAATATACTGATATATATATACAACAGTGTTTGGTTGTGCAATTAACTGGCCCTGGCGGCGTGACCACGCCGAGGGGTTCTCTTCTCACCCTCTTTACTTTGTCGGGTGACCTTTTGTCATAGAGGTTTTTAATCTAGTCTTGACTGTGCAGAGCGTGTCACCCCCGAGGACAGATGCCAGGAGAACTTAAACGCTCTGCCTCCTATTGTAACTTTTGATATTCAGGACTAAACATTTTTGTAAACTATGAACACACTGTTCTGTTAAGATTGTAGGGATCGATGACTTCTTTGAAATATTGTGGTGCCTGACCATTGTGAGCTTTATAGGTGAGTATTTTGAACTATATGTATTTAACCGGGAGCCAGTGTAGAGGCCAGTGATGGTTCTGATCACATGGTTCTCGGACCCCTAGTATAGGGTTTCCTCGTTACTACAGAGGAGTGCCAAATCTTTGATTGCTACTTTTTTCATTTAATATCCATTCATTCGTTCATATCATTAATGTAATAAATCAAATTTTCATTTATGTATTTGCTACATTAATTACATTAACCCTAGAATCACTATTCTGAGGGGAACATTGGCAAAAAAATCTGATGCTACAAGCTCATGATTTAAGAGGATTGGAAAAAAAGCTTTCATGACTATGCCAGGCCCAGGAAATTAATCCCAATGCATTTTTCCCATAGACATTTCAAAGTATTTTTTTATAGACCCAAGTGTCGTACGAAGCAGAGTGGTGACGAATCATGACAACAAACACAATATCTTGGCCCAAACAAAGAAGAAAAACAAAGTGTTGTACCTGTTTTTTTTTTTCTAATTCTTTGTTTTGCCCAAAACATTGTGCCGTCATGATTTGGTCACGACTCCAGTTGTCTTTGTCCGCGGCGTAAACGTCTTTAATAAATACTTTCTGAAAATGAACGGGGATTTATTTTCCGGGTCTCTCGAGGGGGCGGGACTGCGACGCTCTATAGTATGCCGTGGTGCAACTCAGCAGAGTTGCAGCACTTACTTCACACGGGTGTGATTTTTCAAGATTTGAGGATTTGAAAAAAAGATGAATCACGTAAATACTATAGTCCATGGTTTCGCATGACGTTTTTCATGATTTTGCAGGATTTGAGTACAGGATGAAAATAATGGACCTGTAAATTACAATAAAACGAACTAAGGCACTGGTTGTGGTACTCCTGGTTTACCAGAACGGGCTTCAAGTCCCTGCAGTGCTCTGCTCAATTTGTTGTTTTTACTTGGTTTATTTTTTTCTTCTGCTCATTGTGTTGCCTTTTCATAGATAACCCCAAGTACTAGTAGTAGTATACTTATATGTATAAGTAGTATAATAAGTATAAGTAGTAGTATACTTAGCCCATGGTCAAAAATGATGAAAAACGATGATTTGAGAAAAAGACGAAAATCACTCCGAGACCATGGGCTATATATTGTCTTGAGTGATTTTCGTCTTTTTTTTCAAATCCTCAAAAATGATGAAAAACGGCGCGCTATAGTATGCCGTACGATATGGGCTATAGCCAATGGTCCAAAATGATGAGAAACGAGGCTAACTTTTTTTTCCAAAATTTCAAAAAACATGGGCTATAACCCATCGTTTTTGTCATTTCGTCATTCTTTTCAAATCTTCAAAAATGATGAAAAACTGCGCGCTATAGTATGCTGTACGATATGGGCTATAGCCCACGGTCCAAAATGATGAGAAACGAGGCTAACTTTTTTTTTCAAAATTTCAAAAAACATGGGCTATAACCCATCGTTTTTGTCATTTCGTCATTTTTTTCAAATCCTCAAAAATGATGAAAAACGGCGCGCTATAGTATGCCGTATGATATGGGCTATAGCCAATGGTCCAAAATGATGAGAAACGAGGCTAACTTTTTTTTTCAAAATTTCAAAAAACATGGGCTATAACCCATCGTTTTTGTCATTTCGTCATTTTTTTCAAATCTTCAAAAATGATGAAAAACTGCGCGCTATAGTATGCCGTACGATATGGGCTATAGCCTACGGTCCAAAATGATGAGAAACGAGGCTAACTTTTTTTTTCAAAATTTCAAAAAACATGGGCTATAACCCATCGTTTTTGTCATTTCGTCATTTTTTTCAAATCCTCAAAAATGATGAAAAACGGCGCGCTATAGTATGCCGTACGATATGGGCTATAGCCAATGGTCCAAAATGATGAGAAACGAGGCTAACTTTTTTTTTCAAAATTTCAAAAAACATGGGCTATAACCCATCGTTTTTGTCATTTCGTCATTTTTTTCAAATCTTCAAAAATGATGAAAAACTGCGCGCTATAGTATGCCGTACGATATGGGCTATAGCCTACGGTCCAAAATGATGAGAAACGAGGCTAACTCTTTTTTTCAAAATTTCAAAAAACATGGGCTATAACCCATCGTTTTTGTCATTTCGTAATTTTTTTCAAATCTTCAAAAATGATGAAAAACTGCGCGCTATAGTATGCCGTACGATATGGGCTATAGCCCACGGTCCAAAATGATGAGAAACGAGGCTAACTTTTTTTTTCAAAATTTCAAAAAACATGGGCTATAACCCATCGTTTTTGTCATTTTGTCATTTTTTTCAAATCCTCAAAAATGATGAAAAACGGCGCGCTATAGTATGCCGTACGATATGGGCTATAGCCAATGGTCCAAAATGATGAGAAACGAGGCTAACTTTTTTTTCCAAAATTTCAAAAAACATGGGCTATAACCCATCGTTTTTGTCATTTCGTCATTCTTTTCAAATCTTCAAAAATGATGAAAAACTCCGCGCTATAGTATGCCGTACGATATGGGCTATAGCCCACGGTCCAAAATGATGAGAAACGAGGCTAACTTTTTTTTTCAAAATTTCAAAAAACATGGGCTATAACCCATCGTTTTTGTCATTTCGTCATTTTTTTCAAATCCTCAAAAATGATGAAAAACGGCGCGCTATAGTATGCCGTACGATATGGGCTATAGCCCACGGTCCAAAATGATGAGAAACGAGGCTAACTCAAAATTTCAAAAAACATGGGCTATAACCCATCGTTTTTGTCATTTCGTCATTTTTTTCAAATCCTCAAAAATGATGAAAAACGGCGCGCTATAGTATGCCGTACGATATGGGCTATAGCCAATGGTCCAAAATGATGAGAAACGAGGCTAACTTTTTTTTCCAAAATTTCAAAAAACATGGGCTATAACCCATCGTTTTTGTCATTTCGTCATTCTTTTCAAATCTTCAAAAATGATGAAAAACTGCGCGCTATAGTATGCCGTACGATATGGGCTATAGCCAATGGTCCAAAATGATGAGAAACGAGGCTAACTTTTTTTTCCAAAATTTCAAAAAACATGGGCTATAACCCATCGTTTTTGTCATTTCGTCATTCTTTTCAAATCTTCAAAAATGATGAAAAACTGCGCGCTATGTATGCCGTACGATATGGGCTATAGCCCACGGTCCAAAATGATGAGAAACGAGGCTAACTTTTTTTTTCAAAATTTCAAAAAACATGGGCTATAACCCATCGTTTTTGTCATTTCGTCATTTTTTTCAAATCTTCAAAAATGATGAAAAACTGCGCGCTATAGTATGCCGTACGATATGGGCTTTAGCCTACGGTCCAAAATGATGAGAAACGAGGCTAACTTTTTTTTTCAAAATTTCAAAAAACATGGGCTATAACCCATCGTTTTTGTCATTTCGTCATTTTTTTCAAATCCTCAAAAATGATGAAAAACGGCGCGCTATAGTATGCCGTACGATATGGGCTATAGCCCACGGTCCAAAATGATGAGAAACGAGGCTAACTTTTTTTTTCAAAATTTCAAAAAACATGGGCTATAACCCATCGTTTTTGTCATTTCGTCATTTTTTTCAAATCCTCAAAAATGATGAAAAACGGCGCGCTATAGTATGCCGTACGATATGGGCTATAGCCAATGGTCCAAAATGATGAGAAACGAGGCTAACTTTTTTTTTCTAAATTTCAAAAAACATGGGCTATAACCCATCGTTTTTGTCATTTCGGCATTTTTTTCAAATCTTCAAAAATGATGAAAAACTGCGCGCTATAGTATGCCGTACGATATGGGCTATAGCCCACGGTCCAAAATGATGAGAAACGAGGCTAACTTTTTTTTTCAAAATTTCAAAAAACATGGGCTATAACCCATCGTTTTTGTCATTTCGTCATTTTTTTCAAATCCTCAAAAATGATGAAAAACGGCGCGCTATAGTATGCCGTACGATATGGGCTATAGCCAATGGTCCAAAATGATGAGAAACGAGGCTAACTTTTTTTTCCAAAATTTCAAAAAACATGGGCTATAACCCATCGTTTTTGTCATTTCGTCATTTTTTTCAAATCCTCAAAAATGATGAAAAACGGCGCGCTATAGTATGCCGTACGATATGGGCTATAGCCAATGGTCCAAAATGATGAGAAACGAGGCTAACTTTTTTTTTCAAAATTTCAAAAAACATGGGCTATAACCCATCGTTTTTGTCATTTCGTCATTTTTTTCAAATCCTCAAAAATGATGAAAAACGGCGCTCTATAGTATGCCGTACGATATGGGCTATAGCCCACGGTCCAAAATGATGAGAAACGAGGCTAACTTTTTTTTTCAAAATTTCAAAATGGGCTATAACCCATCGTTTTTGTCATTTCGTCATTTTTTTCGAATCCTCAAAAATGATGAAAAACGGCGCGCTATAGTATGCCGTACGATATGGGCTATAGCCAATGGTCCAAAATGATGAGAAACGAGGCTAACTTTTTATTCCAAAATTTCAAAAAACATGGGAAATGATGAAAAACTGCGCGCTATAGTATGCCGTACGATATGGGCTATAGCCTACGGTCCAAAATGATGAGAAACGAGGCTAACTTTTTTTTTCAAAATTTCAAAAAACATGGGCTATAACCCATCGTTTTTGTCATTTCGTCATTTTTTTCAAATCCTCAAAAATGATGAAAAACGGCGCGCTATAGTATGCCGTACGATATGGGCTATAGCCAATGGTCCAAAATGATGAGAAACGAGGCTAACTTTTTTTTTCAAAATTTCAAAAAACATGGGCTATAACCCATCGTTTTTGTCATTTCGTCATTTTTTTCAAATCCTCAAAAATGATGAAAAACGGCGCGCTATAGTATGCCGTACGATATGGGCTATAGCCAATGGTCCAAAATGATGAGAAACGAGGCTAACTTTTTTTTCCAAAATTTCAAAAAACATGGGCTATAACCCATCGTTTTTGTCATTTCGTCATTTTTTTCAAATCTTCAAAAATGATGAAAAACTGCGCGCTATAGTATGCCGTACGATATGGGCTATAGCCTACGGTCCAAAATGATGAGAAACGAGGCTAACTCTTTTTTTCAAAATTTCAAAAAACATGGGCTATAACCCATCGTTTTTGTCATTTCGTCATTTTTTTCAAATCCTCAAAAATGATGAAAAACGGCGCGCTATAGTATGCCGTACGATATGGGCTATAGCCCACGGTCCAAAATGATGAGAAACGAGGCTAACTTTTTTTTTCAAAATTTCAAAAAACATGGGCTATAACCCATCGTTTTTGTCATTTCGTCATTTTTTTCAAATCCTCAAAAATGATGAAAAACGGCGCGCTATAGTATGCCGTACGATATGGGCTATAGCCAATGGTCCAAAATGATGAGAAACGAGGCTAACTTTTTTTTCCAAAATTTCAAAAAACATGGGCTATAACCCATCGTTTTTGTCATTTCGTCATTTTTTTCAAATCCTCAAAAATGATGAAAAACGGCGCGCTATAGTATGCCGTACGATATGGGCTATAGCCCACGGTCCAAAATGATGAGAAACGAGGCTAACTTTTTTTTTCAAAATTTCAAAAAACATGGGCTATAACCCATCGTTTTTGTCATTTCGTCATTTTTTTCAAATCCTCAAAAATGATGAAAAACGGCGCGCTATAGTATGCTGTACGATATGGGCTATAGCCAATGGTCCAAAATGATGAGAAACGAGGCTAACTTTTTTTTCCAAAATTTCAAAAAACATGGGCTATAACCCATCGTTTTTGTCATTTCGTCATTCTTTTCAAATCTTCAAAAATGATGAAAAACTGCGCGCTATAGTATGCCGTACGATATGGGCTATAGCCCACGGTCCAAAATGATGAGAAACGAGGCTAACTTTTTTTTTCAAAATTTCAAAAAACATGGGCTATAACCCATCGTTTTTGTCATTTCGTCATTTTTTTCAAATCCTCAAAAATGATGAAAAACGGCGCGCTATAGTATGCCGTACGATATGGGCTATAGCCAATGGTCCAAAATGATGAGAAACGAGGCTAACTTTTTTTTTCAAAATTTCAAAAAACATGGGCTATAACCCATCGTTTTTGTCATTTCGTCATTTTTTTCAAATCCTCAAAAATGATGAAAAACGGCGCGCTATAGTATGCCGTACGATATGGGCTATAGCCAATGGTCCAAAATGATGAGAAACGAGGCTAACTTTTTTTTCCAAAATTTCAAAAAACATGGGCAATAACCCATCGTTTTTGTCATTTCGTCATTTTTTTCAAATCTTCAAAAATGATGAAAAACTGCGCGCTATAGTATGCCGTACGATATGGGCTATAGCCTACGGTCCAAAATGATGAGAAACGAGGCTAACTCTTTTTTTCAAAATTTCAAAAAACATGGGCTATAACCCATCGTTTTTGTCATTTCGTCATTTTTTTCAAATCCTCAAAAATGATGAAAAACGGCGCGCTATAGTATGCCGTACGATATGGGCTATAGCCCACGGTCCAAAATGATGAGAAACGAGGCTAACTTTTTTTTTCAAAATTTCAAAAAACATGGGCTATAACCCATCGTTTTTGTCATTTCGTCATTTTTTTCAAATCCTCAAAAATGATGAAAAACGGCGCGCTATAGTATGCCGTACGATATGGGCTATAGCCAATGGTCCAAAATGATGAGAAACGAGGCTAACTTTTTTTTCCAAAATTTCAAAAAACATGGGCTATAACCCATCGTTTTTGTCATTTCGTCATTCTTTTCAAATCTTCAAAAATGATGAAAAACTGCGCGCTATAGTATGCCGTACGATATGGGCTATAGCCCACGGTCCAAAATGATGAGAAACGAGGCTAACTTTTTTTTTCAAAATTTCAAAAAACATGGGCTATAACCCATCGTTTTTGTCATTTCGTCATTTTTTTCAAATCTTCAAAAATGATGAAAAACTGCGCGCTATAGTATGCCGTACGATATGGGCTATAGCCTACGGTCCAAAATGATGAGAAACGAGGCTAACTTTTTTTTTCAAAATTTCAAAAAACATGGGCTATAACCCATCGTTTTTGTCATTTCGTCATTTTTTTCAAATCCTCAAAAATGATGAAAAACGGCGCGCTATAGTATGCCGTACGATATGGGCTATAGCCCACGGTCCAAAATGATGAGAAACGAGGCTAACTTTTTTTTTCAAAATTTCAAAAAACATGGGCTATAACCCATCGTTTTTGTCATTTCGTCATTTTTTTCAAATCCTCAAAAATGATGAAAAACGGCGCGCTATAGTATGCTGTACGATATGGGCTATAGCCAATGGTCCAAAATGATGAGAAACGAGGCTAACTTTTTTTTCCAAAATTTCAAAAAACATGGGCTATAACCCATCGTTTTTGTCATTTCGTCATTCTTTTCAAATCTTCAAAAATGATGAAAAACTGCGCGCTATAGTATGCCGTACGATATGGGCTATAGCCCACGGTCCAAAATGATGAGAAACGAGGCTAACTTTTTTTTTCAAAATTTCAAAAAACATGGGCTATAACCCATCGTTTTTTTCATTTCGTCATTTTTTTCAAATCCTCAAAAATGATGAAAAACGGCGCGCTATAGTATGCCGTACGATATGGGCTATAGCCAATGGTCCAAAATGATGGGAAACGAGGCTAACTTTTTTTTTCAAAATTTCAAAAAACATGGGCTATAACCCATCGTTTTTGTCATTTCGTCATTTTTTTCAAATCTTCAAAAATGATGAAAAACTGCGCGCTATAGTATGCCGTACGATATGGGCTATAGCCTACGGTCCAAAATGATGAGAAACGAGGCTAACTCTTTTTTTCAAAATTTCAAAAAACATGGGCTATAACCCATCGTTTTTGTCATTTCGTCATTCTTTTCAAATCTTCAAAAATGATGAAAAACTGCGCGCTATAGTATGCCGTACAATATGGGCTATAGCCCACGGTCCAAAATGATGAGAAACGAGGCTAACTTTTTTTTTCAAAATTTCAAAAAACATGGGCTATAACCCATCGTTTTTGTCATTTCGTCATTTTTTTCAAATCCTCAAAAATGATGAAAAACGGCGCGGTATAGTATGCCGTACGATATGGGCTATAGCCAATGGTCCAAAATGATGAGAAACGAGGCTAACTTTTTTTTTCAAAATTTCTAAAAACATGGGCTATAACCCATCGTTTTTGTCATTTCGTCATTTTTTTCAAATCTTCAAAAATGATGAAAAACTGCGCGCTATAGTATGCCGTACGATATGGGCTATAGCCTACGGTCTAAAATGATGAGAAACGAGGCTAACTTTTTTTTTCAAAATTTCAAAAAACATGGGCTATAACCCATCGTTTTTGTCATTTCGTCATTTTTTTCAAATCCTCAAAAATGATGAAAAACGGCGCGCTATAGTATGCCGTACGATATGGGCTATAGCCCACGGTCCAAAATGATGAGAAACGAGGCTAACTTTTTTTTTCAAAATTTCAAAAAACATGGGCTATAACCCATCGTTTTTGTCATTTCGTCATTTTTTTCAAATCCTCAAAAATGATGAAAAACGGCGCGCTATAGTATGCCGTACGATATGGGCTATAGCCAATGGTCCAAAATGATGAGAAACGAGGCTAACTTTTTTTTCCAAAATTAAAAAAAACATGGGCTATAACCCATCGTTTTTGTCATTTCGTCATTCTTTTCAAATCTTCAAAAATGATGAAAAACTGCACGCTATAGTATGCCGTACGATATGGGCTATAGCCCACGGTCCAAAATGATGAGAAACGAGGCTAACTTTTTTTTTCAAAATTTCAAAAAACATGGGCTATAACCCATCGTTTTTGTCATTTCGTCATTTTTTTCAAATCCTCAAAAATGATGAAAAACGGCGCGCTATAGTATGCCGTACGATATGGGCTATAGCCAATGGTCCAAAATGATGAGAAACGAGGCTAACTTTTTTTCCCAAAATTTCAAAAAACATGGGCTATAACCCATTGTTTTTGTCATTTCGTCATTTTTTTCAAATCCTCAAAAATGATGAAAAACGGCGCGCTATAGTATGCCGTACGATATGGGCTATAGCCCACGGTCCAAAATGATGAGAAACGAGGCTAACTTTTTTTTTTCAATTTAAAAAAACATGGGCTATAACCCATCGTTTTTGTCATTTCGTCATTTTTTTCAAATCCTCATTTGCCCATGTTTTTTGAAATTTTGAAAAAAAAAAGTTAGCCTCGTTTCTCATCATTTTGGACCGTGGGCTATAGCCCATATCGTACGGCATACTATAGCGCGCAGTTTTTCATCATTTTTGAAGATTTGAAAAAAATGACAAAATGACAAAAACGATGGGTTATAGCCCATGTTTTTTGAAATTTTGAAAAAAAAAGTTAGCCTCGTTTCTCATCATTTTGGACCATTGGCTATAGCCCATATCGTACGGCATACTATAGCGCGCAGTTTTTCATCATTTTTGAAGATTTGAAAAAAATGACAAAATGACAAAAACGATGGGTTATAGCCCATGTTTTTTGAAATTTTGAAAAAAAAAGTTAGCCTCGTTTCTCATCATTTTGGACCGTGGGCTATAGCCCATATCGTACGGCATACTATAGCGCGCCGTTTTTCATCATTTTTGAGGATTTGAAAAAAATGACGAAATGACAAAAACGATGGGTTATAGCCCATGTTTTTTGAAATTTTGAAAAAAAAGGTTAGCCTCGTTTCTCATCATTTTGGACCGTAGGCTATAGCCCATATCGTACGGCATACTATAGCGCGCAGTTTTTCATCATTTTTTAAGATTTGAAAAAAATGACGAAATGACAAAAACGATGGGTTATAGCCCATGTTTTTTGAAATTTTGAAAAAAAAAGTTAGCCTCGTTTCTCATCATTTTGGACCATTGGCTATAGCCCATATCGTACGGCATACTATAGCGCGCCGTTTTTCATCATTTTTGAGGATTTGAAAAAAATGACGAAATAACAAAAACGATGGGTTATAGCCCATGTTTTTTGAAATTTTGAAAAAAAAAGTTAGCCTCGTTTCTCATCATTTTGGACCGTAGGCTATAGCCCATATCGTACGGCATACTATAGCGCGCAGTTTTTCATCATTTTTGAAGATTTGAAAAAAATGACGAAATGACAAAAACGATGGGTTATAGCCCATGTTTTTTGAAATTTTGAAAAAAAAAGTTAGCCTCGTTTCTCATCATTTTGGACCATTGGCTATAGCCCATATCGTACGGCATACTATAGCGCGCCGTTTTTCATCATTTTTGAGGATTTGAAAAAAATGACGAAATGACAAAAACGATGGGTTATAGCCCATGTTTTTTGAAATTTTGAAAAAAAAAGTTAGCCTCGTTTCTCATCATTTTGGACCGTGGGCTATAGCCCATATCGTACGGCATACTATAGCGCGCAGTTTTTCATCTTTTTTCAAGATTTGAAAAGAATGACGAAATGACAAAAACGATGGGTTATAGCCCATGTTTTTTGAAATTTTGAAAAAAAGAGTTAGCCTCGTTTCTCATCATTTTGGACCGTAGGCTATAGCCCATATCGTACGGCATACTATAGCGCGCGGTTTTTCATCATTTTTGAAGATTTGAAAAAAATGACGAAATGACAAAAACGATGGGTTATAGCCCATGTTTTTTGAAATTTTGAAAAAAAAAGTTAGCCTCGTTTCTCATCATTTTGGACCATTGGCTATAGCCCATATCGTACGGCATACTATAGCGCGCCGTTTTTCATCATTTTTGAGGATTTGAAAAAAATGACGAAATGACAAAAACGATGGGATATAGCCCATGTTTTTTGAAATTTTGAAAAAAAAAGTTAGCCTCGTTTCTCATCATTTTGGACCGTGGGCTATAGCCCATATCGTACGGCATACTATAGCGCGCCGTTTTTCATCATTTTTGAGGATTTGAAAAAAATGACGAAATGACAAAAACAATGGGTTATAGCCCATGTTTTTTGAAATTTTGAAAAAAAAAGTTAGCCTCGTTTCTCATCATTTTGGACCGTGGGCTATAGCCCATATCGTACGGCATACTATAGCGCGCCGTTTTTCATCATTTTTGAGGATTTGAAAAAAATGACGAAATGACAAAAACGATGGGTTATAGCCCATGTTTTTTGAAATTTTGAAAAAAAAGTTAGCCTCGTTTCTCATCATTTTGGACCGTAGGCTATAGCCCATATCGTACGGCATACTATAGCGCGCAGTTTTTCATCATTTTTTAAGATTTGAAAAAAATGACGAAATGACAAAAACGATGGGTTATAGCCCATGTTTTTTGAAATTTTGAAAAAAAAGTTAGCCTCGTTTCTCATCATTTTGGACCATTGGCTATAGCCCATATCGTACGGCATACTATAGCGCGCAGTTTTTCATCATTTTTGAAGATTTGAAAAGAATGACGAAATGACAAAAACGATGGGTTATAGCCCATGTTTTTTGAAATTTTGGGAAAAAAAGTTAGCCTCGTTTCTCATCATTTTGGACCATTGGCTATAGCCCATATCGTACGGCATACTATAGCGCGCCGTTTTTCATCATTTTTGAGGATTTGAAAAAAATGACGAAATGACAAAAACGATGGGTTATAGCCCATGTTTTTTGAAATTTTGAAAAAAAAAGTTAGCCTCGTTTCTCATCATTTTGGACCGTGGGCTATAGCCCATATCGTACGGCATACTATAGCGCGCAGTTTTTCATCATTTTTGAAGATTTGAAAAGAATGACGAAATGACAAAAACGATGGGTTATAGCCCATGTTTTTTTAAATTTTGGAAAAAAAAGTTAGCCTCGTTTCTCATCATTTTGGACCATTGGCTATAGCCCATATCGTACGGCATACTATAGCGCGCCGTTTTTCATCATTTTTGAGGATATGAAAAAAATGACGAAATGACAAAAACGATGGGTTATAGCCCATGTTTTTTGAAATTTTGAAAAAAAAAGTTAGCCTCGTTTCTCATCATTTTGGACCGTGGGCTATAGCCCATATCGTACGGCATACTATAGCGCGCCGTTTTTCATCATTTTTGAGGATTTGAAAAAAATGACGAAATGACAAAAACGATGGGTTATAGCCCATGTTTTTTGAAATTTTGAAAAAAAAAGTTAGCCTCGTTTCTCATCATTTTGGACCGTAGGCTATAGCCCATATCGTACGGCATACTATAGCGCGCAGTTTTTCATCATTTTTGAAGATTTGAAAAAAATGACGAAATGACAAAAACGATGGGTTATAGCCCATGTTTTTTGAAATTTTGAAAAAAAAAGTTAGCCTCGTTTCTCATCATTTTGGACCGTGGGCTATAGCTCATATCGTACGGCATACTATAGCGCGCAGTTTTTCATCATTTTTGAAGATTTGAAAAGAATGACGAAATGACAAAAACGATGGGTTATAGCCCATGTTTTTTGAAATTTTGAAAAAAAGAGTTAGCCTCGTTTCTCATCATTTTGGACCGTAGGCTATAGCCCATATCGTACGGCATACTATAGCGCGCAGTTTTTCATCATTTTTGAAGATTTGAAAAAAATGACGAAATGACAAAAACGATGGGTTATAGCCCATGTTTTTTGAAATTTTGAAAAAAAAAGTTAGCCTCGTTTCTCATCATTTTGGACCATTGGCTATAGCCCATATCGTACGGCATACTATAGCGCGCAGTTTTTCATCATTTTTGAAGATTTGAAAAGAATGACGAAATGACAAAAACGATGGGTTATAGCCCATGTTTTTTTTAATTTTGGAAAAAAAAGTTAGCCTCGTTTCTCATCATTTTGGACCATTGGCTATAGCCCATATCGTACGGCATACTATAGCGCGCCGTTTTTCATCATTTTTGAGGATTTGAAAAAAATGACGAAATGACAAAAACGATGGGTTATAGCCCATGTTTTTTTAAATTTTGAAAAAAAAAGTTAGCCTCGTTTCTCATCATTTTGGACCGTGGGCTATAGCCCATATCGTACGGCATACTATAGCGCGCCGTTTTTCATCATTTTTGAGGATTTGAAAAAAATGACGAAATGACAAAAACGATGGGTTATAGCCCATGTTTTTTGAAATTTTGAAAAAAAAAGTTAGCCTCGTTTCTCATCATTTTGGACCGTAGGCTATAGCCCATATCGTACGGCATACTATAGCGCGCAGTTTTTCATCATTTTTGAAGATTTGAAAAAAATGACGAAATGACAAAAACGATGGGTTATAGCCCATGTTTTTTGAAATTTTGAAAAAAAAAGTTAGCCTCGTTTCTCATCATTTTGGACCATTGGCTATAGCCCATATCGTACGGCATACTATAGCGCGCCGTTTTTCATCATTTTTGAGGATTTGAAAAAAATGACGAAATGACAAAAACGATGGGTTATAGCCCATGTTTTTTGAATTTAAAAAAAAAAAAGTTAGCCTCGTTTCTCATCATTTTGGACCGTGGGCTATAGCCCATATCGTACGGCATACTATAGCGCGCAGTTTTTCAACATTTTTGAAGATTTGAAAAGAATGACGAAATGACAAAAACGATGGGTTATAGCCCATGTTTTTTGAAATTTTGGAAAAAAAAGTTAGCCTCGTTTCTCATCATTTTGGACCATTGGCTATAGCCCATATCGTACGGCATACTATAGCGCGCCGTTTTTCATCATTTTTGAGGATTTGAAAAAAATGACGAAATGACAAAAACGATGGGTTATAGCCCATGTTTTTTGAAATTTTGAAAAAAAAAGTTAGCCTCGTTTCTCATCATTTTGGACCGTGGGCTATAGCCCATATCGTACGGCATACTATAGCGCGCCGTTTTTCATCATTTTTGAGGATTTGAAAAAAATGACGAAATGACAAAAACGATGGGTTATAGCCCATGTTTTTTGAAATTTTGAAAAAAAGAGTTAGCCTCGTTTCTCATCATTTTGGACCGTAGGCTATAGCCCATATCGTACGGCATACTATAGCGCGCAGTTTTTCATCATTTTTGAAGATTTGAAAAAAATGACGAAATGACAAAAACGATGGGTTATAGCCCATGTTTTTTGAAATTTTGAAAAAAAAGGTTAGCCTCGTTTCTCATCATTTTGGACCATTGGCTATAGCCCATATCGTACGGCATACTATAGCGCGCCGTTTTTCATCATTTTTGAGGATTTGAAAAAAATGACGAAATGACAAAAACGATGGGTTATAGCCCATGTTTTTTGAAATTTTGAAAAAAAAAGTTAGCCTCGTTTCTCATCATTTTGGACCGTGGGCTATAGCCCATATCGTACGGCATACTATAGCGCGCCGTTTTTCATCATTTTTGAGGATTTGAAAAAAATGACGAAATGACAAAAACGATGGGTTATAGCCCATGTTTTTTGAAATTTTGAAAAAAAAAGTTAGCCTCGTTTCTCATCATTTTGGACCGTGGGCTATAGCCCATATCGTACGGCATACTATAGCGCGCAGTTTTTCATCATTTTTGAAGATTTGAAAAGAATGACGAAATGACAAAAACGATGGGTTATAGCCCATGTTTTTTGAAATTTTGGAAAAAAAAGTTAGCCTCGTTTCTCATCATTTTGGACCATTGGCTATAGCCCATATCGTACGGCATACTATAGCGCACCGTTTTTCATCATTTTTGAGGATTTGAAAAAAATGACGAAATGACAAAAACAATGGGTTATAGCCCATGTTTTTTGAAATTTTGAAAAAAAAAGTTAGCCTCGTTTCTCATCATTTTGGACCGTGGGCTATAGCCCATATCGTACGGCATACTATAGCGCGCCGTTTTTCATCATTTTTGAGGATTTGAAAAAAATGACGAAATGACAAAAACGATGGGTTATAGCCCATGTTTTTTGAAATTTTGAAAAAAAATGTTAGCCTCGTTTCTCATCATTTTGGACCGTAGGCTATAGCCCATATCGTACGGCATACTATAGCGCGCAGTTTTTCATCATTTTTTAAGATTTGAAAAAAATGACGAAATGACAAAAACGATGGGTTATAGCCCATGTTTTTTGAAATTTTGAAAAAAAAAGTTAGCCTCGTTTCTCATCATTTTGGACCATTGGCTATAGCCCATATCGTACGGCATACTATAGCGCGCCGTTTTTCATCATTTTTGAGGATTTGAAAAAAATGACGAAATGACAAAAACGATGGGTTATAGCCCATGTTTTTTGAAATTTTGAAAAAAAAAGTTAGCCTCGTTTCTCATCATTTTGGACCGTAGGCTATAGCCCATATCGTACGGCATACTATAGCGCGCAGTTTTTCATCATTTTTGAAGATTTGAAAAAAATGACGAAATGACAAAAACGATGGGTTATAGCCCATGTTTTTTGAAATTTTGAAAAAAAAAGTTAGCCTCGTTTCTCATCATTTTGGACCATTGGCTATAGCCCATATCGTACGGCATACTATAGCGCGTCGTTTTTCATCATTTTTGAGGATTTGAAAAAAATGACGAAATGACAAAAACGATGGGTTATAGCCCATGTTTTTTGAAATTTTGAAAAAAAAAGTTAGCCTCGTTTCTCATCATTTTGGACCGTGGGCTATAGCCCATATCGTACGGCATACTATAGCGCGCAGTTTTTCATCATTTTTGAAGATTTGAAAAGAATGACGAAATGACAAAAACGATGGGTTATAGCCCATGTTTTTTGAAATTTTGAAAAAAAGAGTTAGCCTCGTTTCTCATCATTTTGGACCGTAGGCTATAGCCCATATCGTACGGCATACTATAGCGCGCGGTTTTTCATCATTTTTGAAGATTTGAAAAAAATGACGAAATGACAAAAACGATGGGTTATAGCCCATGTTTTTTGAAATTTTGAAAAAAAAAGTTAGCCTCGTTTCTCATCATTTTGGACCATTGGCTATAGCCCATATCGTACGGCATACTATAGCGCGCCGTTTTTCATCATTTTTGAGGATTTGAAAAAAATGACGAAATGACAAAAACGATGGGATATAGCCCATGTTTTTTGAAATTTTGAAAAAAAAAGTTAGCCTCGTTTCTCATCATTTTGGACCGTGGGCTATAGCCCATATCGTACGGCATACTATAGCGCGCCGTTTTTCATCATTTTTGAGGATTTGAAAAAAATGACGAAATGACAAAAACAATGGGTTATAGCCCATGTTTTTTGAAATTTTGAAAAAAAAAGTTAGCCTCGTTTCTCATCATTTTGGACCGTGGGCTATAGCCCATATCGTACGGCATACTATAGCGCGCCGTTTTTCATCATTTTTGAGGATTTGAAAAAAATGACGAAATGACAAAAACGATGGGTTATAGCCCATGTTTTTTGAAATTTTGAAAAAAAAAGTTAGCCTCGTTTCTCATCATTTTGGACCGTAGGCTATAGCCCATATCGTACGGCATACTATAGCGCGCAGTTTTTCATCATTTTTTAAGATTTGAAAAAAATGACGAAATGACAAAAACGATGGGTTATAGCCCATGTTTTTTGAAATTTTGAAAAAAAAAGTTAGCCTCGTTTCTCATCATTTTGGACCATTGGCTATAGCCCATATCGTACGGCATACTATAGCGCGCCGTTTTTCATCATTTTTGAAGATTTGAAAAGAATGACGAAATGACAAAAACGATGGGTTATAGCCCATGTTTTTTTTAATTTTGGAAAAAAAAGTTAGCCTCGTTTCTCATCATTTTGGACCATTGGCTATAGCCCATATCGTACGGCATACTATAGCGCGCCGTTTTTCATCATTTTTGAGGATTTGAAAAAAATGACGAAATGACAAAAACGATGGGTTATAGCCCATGTTTTTTTAAATTTTGAAAAAAAAAGTTAGCCTCGTTTCTCATCATTTTGGACCGTGGGCTATAGCCCATATCGTACGGCATACTATAGCGCGCCGTTTTTCATCATTTTTGAGGATTTGAAAAAAATGACGAAATGACAAAAACGATGGGTTATAGCCCATGTTTTTTGAAATTTTGAAAAAAAAAGTTAGCCTCGTTTCTCATCATTTTGGACCGTAGGCTATAGCCCATATCGTACGGCATACTATAGCGCGCAGTTTTTCATCATTTTTGAAGATTTGAAAAAAATGACGAAATGACAAAAACGATGGGTTATAGCCCATGTTTTTTGAAATTTTGGAAAAAAAAGTTAGCCTCGTTTCTCATCATTTTGGACCATTGGCTATAGCCCATATCGTACGGCATACTATAGCGCGCCGTTTTTCATCATTTTTGAGGATTTGAAAAAAATGACGAAATGACAAAAACGATGGGTTATAGCCCATGTTTTTTGAATTTAAAAAAAAAAAAGTTAGCCTCGTTTCTCATCATTTTGGACCGTGGGCTATAGCCCATATCGTACGGCATACTATAGCGCGCAGTTTTTCAACATTTTTGAAGATTTGAAAAGAATGACGAAATGACAAAAACGATGGGTTATAGCCCATGTTTTTTGAAATTTTGGAAAAAAAAGTTAGCCTCGTTTCTCATCATTTTGGACCATTGGCTATAGCCCATATCGTACGGCATACTATAGCGCGCCGTTTTTCATCATTTTTGAGGATTTGAAAAAAATGACGAAATGACAAAAACGATGGGTTATAGCCCATGTTTTTTGAAATTTTGAAAAAAAAAGTTAGCCTCGTTTCTCATCATTTTGGACCGTGGGCTATAGCCCATATCGTACGGCATACTATAGCGCGCCGTTTTTCATCATTTTTGAGGATTTGAAAAAAATGACGAAATGACAAAAACGATGGGTTATAGCCCATGTTTTTTGAAATTTTGAAAAAAAGAGTTAGCCTCGTTTCTCATCATTTTGGACCGTAGGCTATAGCCCATATCGTACGGCATACTATAGCGCGCAGTTTTTCATCATTTTTGAAGATTTGAAAAAAATGACGAAATGACAAAAACGATGGGTTATAGCCCATGTTTTTTGAAATTTTGAAAAAAAAAGTTAGCCTCGTTTCTCATCATTTTGGACCGTAGGCTATAGCCCATATCGTACGGCATACTATAGCGCGCAGTTTTTCATCATTTTTGAAGATTTGAAAAAAATGACGAAATGACAAAAACGATGGGTTATAGCCCATGTTTTTTGAAATTTTGAAAAAAAAGGTTAGCCTCGTTTCTCATCATTTTGGACCATTGGCTATAGCCCATATCGTACGGCATACTATAGCGCGCCGTTTTTCATCATTTTTGAGGATTTGAAAAAAATGACGAAATGACAAAAACGATGGGTTATAGCCCATGTTTTTTGAAATTTTGAAAAAAAAAGTTAGCCTCGTTTCTCATCATTTTGGACCGTGGGCTATAGCCCATATCGTACGGCATACTATAGCGCGCCGTTTTTCATCATTTTTGAGGATTTGAAAAAAATGACGAAATGACAAAAACGATGGGTTATAGCCCATGTTTTTTGAAATTTTGAAAAAAAAAGTTAGCCTCGTTTCTCATCATTTTGGACCGTGGGCTATAGCCCATATCGTACGGCATACTATAGCGCGCAGTTTTTCATCATTTTTGAAGATTTGAAAAGAATGACGAAATGACAAAAACGATGGGTTATAGCCCATGTTTTTTGAAATTTTGGAAAAAAAAGTTAGCCTCGTTTCTCATCATTTTGGACCATTGGCTATAGCCCATATCGTACGGCATACTATAGCGCACCGTTTTTCATCATTTTTGAGGATTTGAAAAAAATGACGAAATGACAAAAACAATGGGTTATAGCCCATGTTTTTTGAAATTTTGAAAAAAAAAGTTAGCCTCGTTTCTCATCATTTTGGACCGTGGGCTATAGCCCATATCGTACGGCATACTATAGCGCGCCGTTTTTCATCATTTTTGAGGATTTGAAAAAAATGACGAAATGACAAAAACGATGGGTTATAGCCCATGTTTTTTGAAATTTTGAAAAAAAAGGTTAGCCTCGTTTCTCATCATTTTGGACCGTAGGCTATAGCCCATATCGTACGGCATACTATAGCGCGCAGTTTTTCATCATTTTTTAAGATTTGAAAAAAATGACGAAATGACAAAAACGATGGGTTATAGCCCATGTTTTTTGAAATTTTGAAAAAAAAAGTTAGCCTCGTTTCTCATCATTTTGGACCATTGGCTATAGCCCATATCGTACGGCATACTATAGCGCGCCGTTTTTCATCATTTTTGAGGATTTGAAAAAAATGACGAAATGACAAAAACGATGGGTTATAGCCCATGTTTTTTGAAATTTTGAAAAAAAAAGTTAGCCTCGTTTCTCATCATTTTGGACCGTAGGCTATAGCCCATATCGTACGGCATACTATAGCGCGCAGTTTTTCATCATTTTTGAAGATTTGAAAAAAATGACGAAATGACAAAAACGATGGGTTATAGCCCATGTTTTTTGAAATTTTGAAAAAAAAAGTTAGCCTCGTTTCTCATCATTTTGGACCATTGGCTATAGCCCATATCGTACGGCATACTATAGCGCGTCGTTTTTCATCATTTTTGAGGATTTGAAAAAAATGACGAAATGACAAAAACGATGGGTTATAGCCCATGTTTTTTGAAATTTTGAAAAAAAAAGTTAGCCTCGTTTCTCATCATTTTGGACCGTGGGCTATAGCCCATATCGTACGGCATACTATAGCGCGCAGTTTTTCATCATTTTTGAAGATTTGAAAAGAATGACGAAATGACAAAAACGATGGGTTATAGCCCATGTTTTTTGAAATTTTGAAAAAAAGAGTTAGCCTCGTTTCTCATCATTTTGGACCGTAGGCTATAGCCCATATCGTACGGCATACTATAGCGCGCGGTTTTTCATCATTTTTGAAGATTTGAAAAAAATGACGAAATGACAAAAACGATGGGTTATAGCCCATGTTTTTTGAAATTTTGAAAAAAAAAGTTAGCCTCGTTTCTCATCATTTTGGACCATTGGCTATAGCCCATATCGTACGGCATACTATAGCGCGCCGTTTTTCATCATTTTTGAGGATTTGAAAAAAATGACGAAATGACAAAAACGATGGGATATAGCCCATGTTTTTTGAAATTTTGAAAAAAAAAGTTAGCCTCGTTTCTCATCATTTTGGACCGTGGGCTATAGCCCATATCGTACGGCATACTATAGCGCGCCGTTTTTCATCATTTTTGAGGATTTGAAAAAAATGACGAAATGACAAAAACAATGGGTTATAGCCCATGTTTTTTGAAATTTTGAAAAAAAAAGTTAGCCTCGTTTCTCATCATTTTGGACCGTGGGCTATAGCCCATATCGTACGGCATACTATAGCGCGCCGTTTTTCATCATTTTTGAGGATTTGAAAAAAATGACGAAATGACAAAAACGATGGGTTATAGCCCATGTTTTTTGAAATTTTGAAAAAAAAAGTTAGCCTCGTTTCTCATCATTTTGGACCGTAGGCTATAGCCCATATCGTACGGCATACTATAGCGCGCAGTTTTTCATCATTTTTTAAGATTTGAAAAAAATGACGAAATGACAAAAACGATGGGTTATAGCCCATGTTTTTTGAAATTTTGAAAAAAAAAGTTAGCCTCGTTTCTCATCATTTTGGACCGTGGGCTATAGCCCATATCGTACGGCATACTATAGCGCGCAGTTTTTCATCATTTTTGAAGATTTGAAAAGAATGACGAAATGACAAAAACGATGGGTTATAGCCCATGTTTTTTGAAATTTTGGAAAAAAAAGTTAGCCTCGTTTCTCATCATTTTGGACCGTAGGCTATAGCCCATATCGTACGGCATACTATAGCGCGCAGTTTTTCATCATTTTTGAAGATTTGAAAAAAATGACGAAATGACAAAAACGATGGGTTATAGCCCATGTTTTTTGAAATTTTGAAAAAAAAGGTTAGCCTCGTTTCTCATCATTTTGGACCATTGGCTATAGCCCATATCGTACGGCATACTATAGCGCGCCGTTTTTCATCATTTTTGAGGATTTGAAAAAAATGACGAAATGACAAAAACGATGGGTTATAGCCCATGTTTTTTGAAATTTTGAAAAAAAAAGTTAGCCTCGTTTCTCATCATTTTGGACCGTGGGCTATAGCCCATATCGTACGGCATACTATAGCGCGCCGTTTTTCATCATTTTTGAGGATTTGAAAAAAATGACGAAATGACAAAAACGATGGGTTATAGCCCATGTTTTTTGAAATTTTGAAAAAAAAAGTTAGCCTCGTTTCTCATCATTTTGGACCGTGGGCTATAGCCCATATCGTACGGCATACTATAGCGCGCCGTTTTTCATCATTTTTGAGGATTTGAAAAAAATGACGAAATGACAAAAACGATGGGTTATAGCCCATGTTTTTTGAAATTTTGAAAAAAAAGTTAGCCTCGTTTCTCATCATTTTGGACCGTAGGCTATAGCCCATATCGTACGGCATACTATAGCGCGCAGTTTTTCATCATTTTTTAAGATTTGAAAAAAATGACGAAATGACAAAAACGATGGGTTATAGCCCATGTTTTTTGAAATTTTGAAAAAAAAGTTAGCCTCGTTTCTCATCATTTTGGACCATTGGCTATAGCCCATATCGTACGGCATACTATAGCGCGCAGTTTTTCATCATTTTTGAAGATTTGAAAAGAATGACGAAATGACAAAAACGATGGGTTATAGCCCATGTTTTTTGAAATTTTGGGAAAAAAAGTTAGCCTCGTTTCTCATCATTTTGGACCATTGGCTATAGCCCATATCGTACGGCATACTATAGCGCGCCGTTTTTCATCATTTTTGAGGATTTGAAAAAAATGACGAAATGACAAAAACGATGGGTTATAGCCCATGTTTTTTGAAATTTTGAAAAAAAAAGTTAGCCTCGTTTCTCATCATTTTGGACCGTGGGCTATAGCCCATATCGTACGGCATACTATAGCGCGCAGTTTTTCATCATTTTTGAAGATTTGAAAAGAATGACGAAATGACAAAAACGATGGGTTATAGCCCATGTTTTTTTAAATTTTGGAAAAAAAAGTTAGCCTCGTTTCTCATCATTTTGGACCATTGGCTATAGCCCATATCGTACGGCATACTATAGCGCGCCGTTTTTCATCATTTTTGAGGATATGAAAAAAATGACGAAATGACAAAAACGATGGGTTATAGCCCATGTTTTTTGAAATTTTGAAAAAAAAAGTTAGCCTCGTTTCTCATCATTTTGGACCGTGGGCTATAGCCCATATCGTACGGCATACTATAGCGCGCCGTTTTTCATCATTTTTGAGGATTTGAAAAAAATGACGAAATGACAAAAACGATGGGTTATAGCCCATGTTTTTTGAAATTTTGAAAAAAAAAGTTAGCCTCGTTTCTCATCATTTTGGACCGTAGGCTATAGCCCATATCGTACGGCATACTATAGCGCGCAGTTTTTCATCATTTTTGAAGATTTGAAAAAAATGACGAAATGACAAAAACGATGGGTTATAGCCCATGTTTTTTGAAATTTTGAAAAAAAAAGTTAGCCTCGTTTCTCATCATTTTGGACCATTGGCTATAGCCCATATCGTACGGCATACTATAGCGCGCCGTTTTTCATCATTTTTGAGGATTTGAAAAAAATGACGAAATGACAAAAACGATGGGTTATAGCCCATGTTTTTTGAAATTTTGAAAAAAAAAGTTAGCCTCGTTTCTCATCATTTTGGACCGTGGGCTATAGCTCATATCGTACGGCATACTATAGCGCGCAGTTTTTCATCATTTTTGAAGATTTGAAAAGAATGACGAAATGACAAAAACGATGGGTTATAGCCCATGTTTTTTGAAATTTTGAAAAAAAGAGTTAGCCTCGTTTCTCATCATTTTGGACCGTAGGCTATAGCCCATATCGTACGGCATACTATAGCGCGCAGTTTTTCATCATTTTTGAAGATTTGAAAAAAATGACGAAATGACAAAAACGATGGGTTATAGCCCATGTTTTTTGAAATTTTGAAAAAAAAAGTTAGCCTCGTTTCTCATCATTTTGGACCATTGGCTATAGCCCATATCGTACGGCATACTATAGCGCGCAGTTTTTCATCATTTTTGAAGATTTGAAAAGAATGACGAAATGACAAAAACGATGGGTTATAGCCCATGTTTTTTTTAATTTTGGAAAAAAAAGTTAGCCTCGTTTCTCATCATTTTGGACCATTGGCTATAGCCCATATCGTACGGCATACTATAGCGCGCCGTTTTTCATCATTTTTGAGGATTTGAAAAAAATGACGAAATGACAAAAACGATGGGTTATAGCCCATGTTTTTTTAAATTTTGAAAAAAAAAGTTAGCCTCGTTTCTCATCATTTTGGACCGTGGGCTATAGCCCATATCGTACGGCATACTATAGCGCGCCGTTTTTCATCATTTTTGAGGATTTGAAAAAAATGACGAAATGACAAAAACGATGGGTTATAGCCCATGTTTTTTGAAATTTTGAAAAAAAAAGTTAGCCTCGTTTCTCATCATTTTGGACCGTAGGCTATAGCCCATATCGTACGGCATACTATAGCGCGCAGTTTTTCATCATTTTTGAAGATTTGAAAAAAATGACGAAATGACAAAAACGATGGGTTATAGCCCATGTTTTTTGAAATTTTGAAAAAAAAAGTTAGCCTCGTTTCTCATCATTTTGGACCATTGGCTATAGCCCATATCGTACGGCATACTATAGCGCGCCGTTTTTCATCATTTTTGAGGATTTGAAAAAAATGACGAAATGACAAAAACGATGGGTTATAGCCCATGTTTTTTGAATTTAAAAAAAAAAAAGTTAGCCTCGTTTCTCATCATTTTGGACCGTGGGCTATAGCCCATATCGTACGGCATACTATAGCGCGCAGTTTTTCAACATTTTTGAAGATTTGAAAAGAATGACGAAATGACAAAAACGATGGGTTATAGCCCATGTTTTTTGAAATTTTGGAAAAAAAAGTTAGCCTCGTTTCTCATCATTTTGGACCATTGGCTATAGCCCATATCGTACGGCATACTATAGCGCGCCGTTTTTCATCATTTTTGAGGATTTGAAAAAAATGACGAAATGACAAAAACGATGGGTTATAGCCCATGTTTTTTGAAATTTTGAAAAAAAAAGTTAGCCTCGTTTCTCATCATTTTGGACCGTGGGCTATAGCCCATATCGTACGGCATACTATAGCGCGCCGTTTTTCATCATTTTTGAGGATTTGAAAAAAATGACGAAATGACAAAAACGATGGGTTATAGCCCATGTTTTTTGAAATTTTGAAAAAAAGAGTTAGCCTCGTTTCTCATCATTTTGGACCGTAGGCTATAGCCCATATCGTACGGCATACTATAGCGCGCAGTTTTTCATCATTTTTGAAGATTTGAAAAAAATGACGAAATGACAAAAACGATGGGTTATAGCCCATGTTTTTTGAAATTTTGAAAAAAAAGGTTAGCCTCGTTTCTCATCATTTTGGACCATTGGCTATAGCCCATATCGTACGGCATACTATAGCGCGCCGTTTTTCATCATTTTTGAGGATTTGAAAAAAATGACGAAATGACAAAAACGATGGGTTATAGCCCATGTTTTTTGAAATTTTGAAAAAAAAAGTTAGCCTCGTTTCTCATCATTTTGGACCGTGGGCTATAGCCCATATCGTACGGCATACTATAGCGCGCCGTTTTTCATCATTTTTGAGGATTTGAAAAAAATGACGAAATGACAAAAACGATGGGTTATAGCCCATGTTTTTTGAAATTTTGAAAAAAAAAGTTAGCCTCGTTTCTCATCATTTTGGACCGTGGGCTATAGCCCATATCGTACGGCATACTATAGCGCGCAGTTTTTCATCATTTTTGAAGATTTGAAAAGAATGACGAAATGACAAAAACGATGGGTTATAGCCCATGTTTTTTGAAATTTTGGAAAAAAAAGTTAGCCTCGTTTCTCATCATTTTGGACCATTGGCTATAGCCCATATCGTACGGCATACTATAGCGCACCGTTTTTCATCATTTTTGAGGATTTGAAAAAAATGACGAAATGACAAAAACAATGGGTTATAGCCCATGTTTTTTGAAATTTTGAAAAAAAAAGTTAGCCTCGTTTCTCATCATTTTGGACCGTGGGCTATAGCCCATATCGTACGGCATACTATAGCGCGCAGTTTTTCATCATTTTTTAAGATTTGAAAAAAATGACGAAATGACAAAAACGATGGGTTATAGCCCATGTTTTTTGAAATTTTGAAAAAAAAAGTTAGCCTCGTTTCTCATCATTTTGGACCATTGGCTATAGCCCATATCGTACGGCATACTATAGCGCGCCGTTTTTCATCATTTTTGAGGATTTGAAAAAAATGACGAAATGACAAAAACGATGGGTTATAGCCCATGTTTTTTGAAATTTTGAAAAAAAAAGTTAGCCTCGTTTCTCATCATTTTGGACCGTAGGCTATAGCCCATATCGTACGGCATACTATAGCGCGCAGTTTTTCATCATTTTTGAAGATTTGAAAAAAATGACGAAATGACAAAAACGATGGGTTATAGCCCATGTTTTTTGAAATTTTGAAAAAAAAAGTTAGCCTCGTTTCTCATCATTTTGGACCATTGGCTATAGCCCATATCGTACGGCATACTATAGCGCGTCGTTTTTCATCATTTTTGAGGATTTGAAAAAAATGACGAAATGACAAAAACGATGGGTTATAGCCCATGTTTTTTGAAATTTTGAAAAAAAAAGTTAGCCTCGTTTCTCATCATTTTGGACCGTGGGCTATAGCCCATATCGTACGGCATACTATAGCGCGCAGTTTTTCATCATTTTTGAAGATTTGAAAAGAATGACGAAATGACAAAAACGATGGGTTATAGCCCATGTTTTTTGAAATTTTGAAAAAAAGAGTTAGCCTCGTTTCTCATCATTTTGGACCGTAGGCTATAGCCCATATCGTACGGCATACTATAGCGCGCGGTTTTTCATCATTTTTGAAGATTTGAAAAAAATGACGAAATGACAAAAACGATGGGTTATAGCCCATGTTTTTTGAAATTTTGAAAAAAAAAGTTAGCCTCGTTTCTCATCATTTTGGACCATTGGCTATAGCCCATATCGTACGGCATACTATAGCGCGCCGTTTTTCATCATTTTTGAGGATTTGAAAAAAATGACGAAATGACAAAAACGATGGGATATAGCCCATGTTTTTTGAAATTTTGAAAAAAAAAGTTAGCCTCGTTTCTCATCATTTTGGACCGTGGGCTATAGCCCATATCGTACGGCATACTATAGCGCGCCGTTTTTCATCATTTTTGAGGATTTGAAAAAAATGACGAAATGACAAAAACAATGGGTTATAGCCCATGTTTTTTGAAATTTTGAAAAAAAAAGTTAGCCTCGTTTCTCATCATTTTGGACCGTGGGCTATAGCCCATATCGTACGGCATACTATAGCGCGCCGTTTTTCATCATTTTTGAGGATTTGAAAAAAATGACGAAATGACAAAAACGATGGGTTATAGCCCATGTTTTTTGAAATTTTGAAAAAAAAAGTTAGCCTCGTTTCTCATCATTTTGGACCGTAGGCTATAGCCCATATCGTACGGCATACTATAGCGCGCAGTTTTTCATCATTTTTTAAGATTTGAAAAAAATGACGAAATGACAAAAACGATGGGTTATAGCCCATGTTTTTTGAAATTTTGAAAAAAAAAGTTAGCCTCGTTTCTCATCATTTTGGACCATTGGCTATAGCCCATATCGTACGGCATACTATAGCGCGCCGTTTTTCATCATTTTTGAAGATTTGAAAAGAATGACGAAATGACAAAAACGATGGGTTATAGCCCATGTTTTTTTTAATTTTGGAAAAAAAAGTTAGCCTCGTTTCTCATCATTTTGGACCATTGGCTATAGCCCATATCGTACGGCATACTATAGCGCGCCGTTTTTCATCATTTTTGAGGATTTGAAAAAAATGACGAAATGACAAAAACGATGGGTTATAGCCCATGTTTTTTTAAATTTTGAAAAAAAAAGTTAGCCTCGTTTCTCATCATTTTGGACCGTGGGCTATAGCCCATATCGTACGGCATACTATAGCGCGCCGTTTTTCATCATTTTTGAGGATTTGAAAAAAATGACGAAATGACAAAAACGATGGGTTATAGCCCATGTTTTTTGAAATTTTGAAAAAAAAAGTTAGCCTCGTTTCTCATCATTTTGGACCGTAGGCTATAGCCCATATCGTACGGCATACTATAGCGCGCAGTTTTTCATCATTTTTGAAGATTTGAAAAAAATGACGAAATGACAAAAACGATGGGTTATAGCCCATGTTTTTTGAAATTTTGGAAAAAAAAGTTAGCCTCGTTTCTCATCATTTTGGACCATTGGCTATAGCCCATATCGTACGGCATACTATAGCGCGCCGTTTTTCATCATTTTTGAGGATTTGAAAAAAATGACGAAATGACAAAAACGATGGGTTATAGCCCATGTTTTTTGAATTTAAAAAAAAAAAAGTTAGCCTCGTTTCTCATCATTTTGGACCGTGGGCTATAGCCCATATCGTACGGCATACTATAGCGCGCAGTTTTTCAACATTTTTGAAGATTTGAAAAGAATGACGAAATGACAAAAACGATGGGTTATAGCCCATGTTTTTTGAAATTTTGGAAAAAAAAGTTAGCCTCGTTTCTCATCATTTTGGACCATTGGCTATAGCCCATATCGTACGGCATACTATAGCGCGCCGTTTTTCATCATTTTTGAGGATTTGAAAAAAATGACGAAATGACAAAAACGATGGGTTATAGCCCATGTTTTTTGAAATTTTGAAAAAAAAAGTTAGCCTCGTTTCTCATCATTTTGGACCGTGGGCTATAGCCCATATCGTACGGCATACTATAGCGCGCCGTTTTTCATCATTTTTGAGGATTTGAAAAAAATGACGAAATGACAAAAACGATGGGTTATAGCCCATGTTTTTTGAAATTTTGAAAAAAAGAGTTAGCCTCGTTTCTCATCATTTTGGACCGTAGGCTATAGCCCATATCGTACGGCATACTATAGCGCGCAGTTTTTCATCATTTTTGAAGATTTGAAAAAAATGACGAAATGACAAAAACGATGGGTTATAGCCCATGTTTTTTGAAATTTTGAAAAAAAAAGTTAGCCTCGTTTCTCATCATTTTGGACCGTAGGCTATAGCCCATATCGTACGGCATACTATAGCGCGCAGTTTTTCATCATTTTTGAAGATTTGAAAAAAATGACGAAATGACAAAAACGATGGGTTATAGCCCATGTTTTTTGAAATTTTGAAAAAAAAGGTTAGCCTCGTTTCTCATCATTTTGGACCATTGGCTATAGCCCATATCGTACGGCATACTATAGCGCGCCGTTTTTCATCATTTTTGAGGATTTGAAAAAAATGACGAAATGACAAAAACGATGGGTTATAGCCCATGTTTTTTGAAATTTTGAAAAAAAAAGTTAGCCTCGTTTCTCATCATTTTGGACCGTGGGCTATAGCCCATATCGTACGGCATACTATAGCGCGCCGTTTTTCATCATTTTTGAGGATTTGAAAAAAATGACGAAATGACAAAAACGATGGGTTATAGCCCATGTTTTTTGAAATTTTGAAAAAAAAAGTTAGCCTCGTTTCTCATCATTTTGGACCGTGGGCTATAGCCCATATCGTACGGCATACTATAGCGCGCAGTTTTTCATCATTTTTGAAGATTTGAAAAGAATGACGAAATGACAAAAACGATGGGTTATAGCCCATGTTTTTTGAAATTTTGGAAAAAAAAGTTAGCCTCGTTTCTCATCATTTTGGACCATTGGCTATAGCCCATATCGTACGGCATACTATAGCGCACCGTTTTTCATCATTTTTGAGGATTTGAAAAAAATGACGAAATGACAAAAACAATGGGTTATAGCCCATGTTTTTTGAAATTTTGAAAAAAAAAGTTAGCCTCGTTTCTCATCATTTTGGACCGTGGGCTATAGCCCATATCGTACGGCATACTATAGCGCGCCGTTTTTCATCATTTTTGAGGATTTGAAAAAAATGACGAAATGACAAAAACGATGGGTTATAGCCCATGTTTTTTGAAATTTTGAAAAAAAAGGTTAGCCTCGTTTCTCATCATTTTGGACCGTAGGCTATAGCCCATATCGTACGGCATACTATAGCGCGCAGTTTTTCATCATTTTTTAAGATTTGAAAAAAATGACGAAATGACAAAAACGATGGGTTATAGCCCATGTTTTTTGAAATTTTGAAAAAAAAAGTTAGCCTCGTTTCTCATCATTTTGGACCATTGGCTATAGCCCATATCGTACGGCATACTATAGCGCGCCGTTTTTCATCATTTTTGAGGATTTGAAAAAAATGACGAAATGACAAAAACGATGGGTTATAGCCCATGTTTTTTGAAATTTTGAAAAAAAAAGTTAGCCTCGTTTCTCATCATTTTGGACCGTAGGCTATAGCCCATATCGTACGGCATACTATAGCGCGCAGTTTTTCATCATTTTTGAAGATTTGAAAAAAATGACGAAATGACAAAAACGATGGGTTATAGCCCATGTTTTTTGAAATTTTGAAAAAAAAAGTTAGCCTCGTTTCTCATCATTTTGGACCATTGGCTATAGCCCATATCGTACGGCATACTATAGCGCGTCGTTTTTCATCATTTTTGAGGATTTGAAAAAAATGACGAAATGACAAAAACGATGGGTTATAGCCCATGTTTTTTGAAATTTTGAAAAAAAAAGTTAGCCTCGTTTCTCATCATTTTGGACCGTGGGCTATAGCCCATATCGTACGGCATACTATAGCGCGCAGTTTTTCATCATTTTTGAAGATTTGAAAAGAATGACGAAATGACAAAAACGATGGGTTATAGCCCATGTTTTTTGAAATTTTGAAAAAAAGAGTTAGCCTCGTTTCTCATCATTTTGGACCGTAGGCTATAGCCCATATCGTACGGCATACTATAGCGCGCGGTTTTTCATCATTTTTGAAGATTTGAAAAAAATGACGAAATGACAAAAACGATGGGTTATAGCCCATGTTTTTTGAAATTTTGAAAAAAAAAGTTAGCCTCGTTTCTCATCATTTTGGACCATTGGCTATAGCCCATATCGTACGGCATACTATAGCGCGCCGTTTTTCATCATTTTTGAGGATTTGAAAAAAATGACGAAATGACAAAAACGATGGGATATAGCCCATGTTTTTTGAAATTTTGAAAAAAAAAGTTAGCCTCGTTTCTCATCATTTTGGACCGTGGGCTATAGCCCATATCGTACGGCATACTATAGCGCGCCGTTTTTCATCATTTTTGAGGATTTGAAAAAAATGACGAAATGACAAAAACAATGGGTTATAGCCCATGTTTTTTGAAATTTTGAAAAAAAAAGTTAGCCTCGTTTCTCATCATTTTGGACCGTGGGCTATAGCCCATATCGTACGGCATACTATAGCGCGCCGTTTTTCATCATTTTTGAGGATTTGAAAAAAATGACGAAATGACAAAAACGATGGGTTATAGCCCATGTTTTTTGAAATTTTGAAAAAAAAAGTTAGCCTCGTTTCTCATCATTTTGGACCGTAGGCTATAGCCCATATCGTACGGCATACTATAGCGCGCAGTTTTTCATCATTTTTTAAGATTTGAAAAAAATGACGAAATGACAAAAACGATGGGTTATAGCCCATGTTTTTTGAAATTTTGAAAAAAAAAGTTAGCCTCGTTTCTCATCATTTTGGACCGTGGGCTATAGCCCATATCGTACGGCATACTATAGCGCGCAGTTTTTCATCATTTTTGAAGATTTGAAAAGAATGACGAAATGACAAAAACGATGGGTTATAGCCCATGTTTTTTGAAATTTTGGAAAAAAAAGTTAGCCTCGTTTCTCATCATTTTGGACCGTAGGCTATAGCCCATATCGTACGGCATACTATAGCGCGCAGTTTTTCATCATTTTTGAAGATTTGAAAAAAATGACGAAATGACAAAAACGATGGGTTATAGCCCATGTTTTTTGAAATTTTGAAAAAAAAGGTTAGCCTCGTTTCTCATCATTTTGGACCATTGGCTATAGCCCATATCGTACGGCATACTATAGCGCGCCGTTTTTCATCATTTTTGAGGATTTGAAAAAAATGACGAAATGACAAAAACGATGGGTTATAGCCCATGTTTTTTGAAATTTTGAAAAAAAAAGTTAGCCTCGTTTCTCATCATTTTGGACCGTGGGCTATAGCCCATATCGTACGGCATACTATAGCGCGCCGTTTTTCATCATTTTTGAGGATTTGAAAAAAATGACGAAATGACAAAAACGATGGGTTATAGCCCATGTTTTTTGAAATTTTGAAAAAAAAAGTTAGCCTCGTTTCTCATCATTTTGGACCGTGGGCTATAGCCCATATCGTACGGCATACTATAGCGCGCAGTTTTTCATCATTTTTGAAGATTTGAAAAGAATGACGAAATGACAAAAACGATGGGTTATAGCCCATGTTTTTTGAAATTTTGGAAAAAAAAGTTAGCCTCGTTTCTCATCATTTTGGACCATTGGCTATAGCCCATATCGTACGGCATACTATAGCGCACCGTTTTTCATCATTTTTGAGGATTTGAAAAAAATGACGAAATGACAAAAACAATGGGTTATAGCCCATGTTTTTTGAAATTTTGAAAAAAAAAGTTAGCCTCGTTTCTCATCATTTTGGACCGTGGGCTATAGCCCATATCGTACGGCATACTATAGCGCGCCGTTTTTCATCATTTTTGAGGATTTGAAAAAAATGACGAAATGACAAAAACGATGGGTTATAGCCCATGTTTTTTGAAATTTTGAAAAAAAAGGTTAGCCTCGTTTCTCATCATTTTGGACCGTAGGCTATAGCCCATATCGTACGGCATACTATAGCGCGCAGTTTTTCATCATTTTTTAAGATTTGAAAAAAATGACGAAATGACAAAAACGATGGGTTATAGCCCATGTTTTTTGAAATTTTGAAAAAAAAAGTTAGCCTCGTTTCTCATCATTTTGGACCATTGGCTATAGCCCATATCGTACGGCATACTATAGCGCGCCGTTTTTCATCATTTTTGAGGATTTGAAAAAAATGACGAAATGACAAAAACGATGGGTTATAGCCCATGTTTTTTGAAATTTTGAAAAAAAAAGTTAGCCTCGTTTCTCATCATTTTGGACCGTAGGCTATAGCCCATATCGTACGGCATACTATAGCGCGCAGTTTTTCATCATTTTTGAAGATTTGAAAAAAATGACGAAATGACAAAAACGATGGGTTATAGCCCATGTTTTTTGAAATTTTGAAAAAAAAAGTTAGCCTCGTTTCTCATCATTTTGGACCATTGGCTATAGCCAATATCGTACGGCATACTATAGCGCGTCGTTTTTCATCATTTTTGAGGATTTGAAAAAAATGACGAAATGACAAAAACGATGGGTTATAGCCCATGTTTTTTGAAATTTTGAAAAAAAAAGTTAGCCTCGTTTCTCATCATTTTGGACCGTGGGCTATAGCCCATATCGTACGGCATACTATAGCGCGCAGTTTTTCATCATTTTTGAAGATTTGAAAAGAATGACGAAATGACAAAAACGATGGGTTATAGCCCATGTTTTTTGAAATTTTGAAAAAAAGAGTTAGCCTCGTTTCTCATCATTTTGGACCGTAGGCTATAGCCCATATCGTACGGCATACTATAGCGCGCGGTTTTTCATCATTTTTGAAGATTTGAAAAAAATGACGAAATGACAAAAACGATGGGTTATAGCCCATGTTTTTTGAAATTTTGAAAAAAAAAGTTAGCCTCGTTTCTCATCATTTTGGACCATTGGCTATAGCCCATATCGTACGGCATACTATAGCGCGCCGTTTTTCATCATTTTTGAGGATTTGAAAAAAATGACGAAATGACAAAAACGATGGGATATAGCCCATGTTTTTTGAAATTTTGAAAAAAAAAGTTAGCCTCGTTTCTCATCATTTTGGACCGTGGGCTATAGCCCATATCGTACGGCATACTATAGCGCGCCGTTTTTCATCATTTTTGAGGATTTGAAAAAAATGACGAAATGACAAAAACAATGGGTTATAGCCCATGTTTTTTGAAATTTTGAAAAAAAAAGTTAGCCTCGTTTCTCATCATTTTGGACCGTGGGCTATAGCCCATATCGTACGGCATACTATAGCGCGCCGTTTTTCATCATTTTTGAGGATTTGAAAAAAATGACGAAATGACAAAAACGATGGGTTATAGCCCATGTTTTTTGAAATTTTGAAAAAAAAAGTTAGCCTCGTTTCTCATCATTTTGGACCGTAGGCTATAGCCCATATCGTACGGCATACTATAGCGCGCAGTTTTTCATCATTTTTTAAGATTTGAAAAAAATGACGAAATGACAAAAACGATGGGTTATAGCCCATGTTTTTTGAAATTTTGAAAAAAAAAGTTAGCCTCGTTTCTCATCATTTTGGACCATTGGCTATAGCCCATATCGTACGGCATACTATAGCGCGCCGTTTTTCATCATTTTTGAGGATTTGAAAAAAATGACGAAATGACAAAAACGATGGGTTATAGCCCATGTTTTTTGAAATTTTGAAAAAAAAAGTTAGCCTCGTTTCTCATCATTTTGGACCGTGGGCTATAGCCCATATCGTACGGCATACTATAGCGCGCAGTTTTTCATCATTTTTGAAGATTTGAAAAGAATGACGAAATGACAAAAACGATGGGTTATAGCCCATGTTTTTTGAAATTTTGGGAAAAAAAGTTAGCCTCGTTTCTCATCATTTTGGACCATTGGCTATAGCCCATATCGTACGGCATACTATAGCGCGCCGTTTTTCATCATTTTTGAGGATTTGAAAAAAATGACGAAATGACAAAAACGATGGGTTATAGCCCATGTTTTTTGAAATTTTGAAAAAAAAAGTTAGCCTCGTTTCTCATCATTTTGGACCGTGGGCTATAGCCCATATCGTACGGCATACTATAGCGCGCAGTTTTTCATCATTTTTGAAGATTTGAAAAGAATGACGAAATGACAAAAACGATGGGTTATAGCCCATGTTTTTTTAAATTTTGGAAAAAAAAGTTAGCCTCGTTTCTCATCATTTTGGACCATTGGCTATAGCCCATATCGTACGGCATACTATAGCGCGCCGTTTTTCATCATTTTTGAGGATTTGAAAAAAATGACGAAATGACAAAAACGATGGGTTATAGCCCATGTTTTTTGAAATTTTGAAAAAAAAAGTTAGCCTCGTTTCTCATCATTTTGGACCGTGGGCTATAGCCCATATCGTACGGCATACTATAGCGCGCCGTTTTTCATCATTTTTGAGGATTTGAAAAAAATGACGAAATGACAAAAACGATGGGTTATAGCCCATGTTTTTTGAAATTTTGAAAAAAAAAGTTAGCCTCGTTTCTCATCATTTTGGACCGTAGGCTATAGCCCATATCGTACGGCATACTATAGCACGCAGTTTTTCATCATTTTTGAAGATTTGAAAAAAATAACGAAATGACAAAAACGATGGGTTATAGCCCATGTTTTTTGAAATTTTGAAAAAAAAAGTTAGCCTCGTTTCTCATCATTTTGGACCATTGGCTATAGCCCATATCGTACGGCATACTATAGCGCGCCGTTTTTCATCATTTTTGAGGATTTGAAAAAAATGACGAAATGACAAAAACGATGGGTTATAGCCCATGTTTTTTGAAATTTTGAAAAAAAAAGTTAGCCTCGTTTCTCATCATTTTGGACCGTGGGCTATAGCTCATATCGTACGGCATACTATAGCGCGCAGTTTTTCATCATTTTTGAAGATTTGAAAAAAATGACGAAATGACAAAAACGATGGGTTATAGCCCATGTTTTTTGAAATTTTGAAAAAAAAAGTTAGCCTCGTTTCTCATCATTTTGGACCGTGGGCTATAGCTCATATCGTACGGCATACTATAGCGCGCAGTTTTTCATCATTTTTGAAGATTTGAAAAGAATGACGAAATGACAAAAACGATGGGTTATAGCCCATGTTTTTTGAAATTTTGAAAAAAAGAGTTAGCCTCGTTTCTCATCATTTTGGACCGTAGGCTATAGCCCATATCGTACGGCATACTATAGCGCGCAGTTTTTCATCATTTTTGAAGATTTGAAAAAAATGACGAAATGACAAAAACGATGGGTTATAGCCCATGTTTTTTGAAATTTTGAAAAAAAAGTTAGCCTCGTTTCTCATCATTTTGGACCATTGGCTATAGCCCATATCGTACGGCATACTATAGCGCGCTGTTTTTCATCATTTTTGAGGATTTGAAAAAAATGACGAAATGACAAAAACGATGGGTTATAGCCCATGTTTTTTGAAATTTTGAAAAAAAAAGTTAGCCTCGTTTCTCATCATTTTGGACCGTGGGCTATAGCCCATATCGTACGGCATACTATAGCGCGCAGTTTTTCATCATTTTTGAAGATTTGAAAAGAATGACGAAATGACAAAAACGATGGGTTATAGCCCATGTTTTTTTTAATTTTGGAAAAAAAGGTTAGCCTCGTTTCTCATCATTTTGGACCATTGGCTATAGCCCATATCGTACGGCATACTATAGCGCGCCGTTTTTCATCATTTTTGAGGATTTGAAAAAAATGACGAAATGACAAAAACGATGGGTTATAGCCCATGTTTTTTGAAATTTTGAAAAAAAAAGTTAGCCTCGTTTCTCATCATTTTGGACCGTGGGCTATAGCCCATATCGTACGGCATACTATAGCGCGCCGTTTTTCATCATTTTTGAGGATTTGAAAAAAATGACGAAATGACAAAAACGATGGGTTATAGCCCATGGTTTTTGAAATTTTGAAAAAAAAAGTTAGCCTCGTTTCTCATCATTTTGGACCGTAGGCTATAGCCCATATCGTACGGCATACTATAGCGCGCAGTTTTTCATCATTTTTGAAGATTTGAAAAAAATGACGAAATGACAAAAACGATGGGTTATAGCCCATGTTTTTTGAAATTTTGAAAAAAAAAGTTAGCCTCGTTTCTCATCATTTTGGACCATTGGCTATAGCCCATATCGTACGGCATACTATAGCGCGCCGTTTTTCATCATTTTTGAGGATTTGAAAAAAATGACGAAATGACAAAAACGATGGGTTATAGCCCATGTTTTTTTAATTTAAAAAAAAAAAAGTTAGCCTCGTTTCTCATCATTTTGGACCGTGGGCTATAGCCCATATCGTACGGCATACTATAGCGCGCAGTTTTTCATCATTTTTTAAGATTTGAAAAAAATGACGAAATGACAAAAACGATGGGTTATAGCCCATGTTTTTTGAAATTTTGAAAAAAAAAGTTAGCCTCGTTTCTCATCATTTTGGACCGTGGGCTATAGCCCATATCGTACGGCATACTATAGCGCGCCGTTTTTCATCATTTTTGAGGATTTGAAAAAAATGACGAAATGACAAAAACGATGGGTTATAGCCCATGTTTTTTGAAATTTTGAAAAAAAAAGTTAGCCTCGTTTCTCATCATTTTGGACCGTGGGCTATAGCCCATATCGTACGGCATACTATAGCGCGCAGTTTTTCATCATTTTTGAAGATTTGAAAAGAATGACGAAATGACAAAAACGATGGGTTATAGCCTATGTTTTTTTAAATTTTGGAAAAAAAAGTTAGCCTCGTTTCTCATCATTTTGGACCATTGGCTATAGCCCATATCGTACGGCATACTATAGCGCGCCGTTTTTCATCATTTTTGAGGATTTGAAAAAAATGACGAAATGACAAAAACGATGGGTTATAGCCCATGTTTTTTGAAATTTTGAAAAAAAAAGTTAGCCTCGTTTCTCATCATTTTGGACCGTGGGCTATAGCCCATATCGTACGGCATACTATAGCGCGCCGTTTTTCATCATTTTTGAGGATTTGAAAAAAATGACGAAATGACAAAAACGATGGGTTATAGCCCATGTTTTTTGAAATTTTGAAAAAAAAAGTTAGCCTCGTTTCTCATCATTTTGGACCGTAGGCTATAGCCCATATCGTACGGCATACTATAGCGCGCAGTTTTTCATCATTTTTGAAGATTTGAAAAAAATAACGAAATGACAAAAACGATGGGTTATAGCCCATGTTTTTTGAAATTTTGAAAAAAAAGTTAGCCTCGTTTCTCATCATTTTGGACCATTGGCTATAGCCCATATCGTACGGCATACTATAGCGCGCCGTTTTTCATCATTTTTGAGGATTTGAAAAAAATGACGAAATGACAAAAACGATGGGTTATAGCCCATGTTTTTTGAAATTTTGAAAAAAAAAGTTAGCCTCGTTTCTCATCATTTTGGACCGTGGGCTATAGCTCATATCGTACGGCATACTATAGCGCGCAGTTTTTCATCATTTTTGAAGATTTGAAAAGAATGACGAAATGACAAAAACGATGGGTTATAGCCCATGTTTTTTGAAATTTTGAAAAAAAGAGTTAGCCTCGTTTCTCATCATTTTGGACCGTAGGCTATAGCCCATATCGTACGGCATACTATAGCGCGCAGTTTTTCATCATTTTTGAAGATTTGAAAAAAATGACGAAATGACAAAAACGATGGGTTATAGCCCATGTTTTTTGAAATTTTGAAAAAAAAAGTTAGCCTCGTTTCTCATCATTTTGGACCATTGGCTATAGCCCATATCGTACGGCATACTATAGCGCGCTGTTTTTCATCATTTTTGAGGATTTGAAAAAAATGACGAAATGACAAAAACGATGGGTTATAGCCCATGTTTTTTGAAATTTTGAAAAAAAAAGTTAGCCTCGTTTCTCATCATTTTGGACCGTGGGCTATAGCCCATATCGTACGGCATACTATAGCGCGCAGTTTTTCATCATTTTTGAAGATTTGAAAAGAATGACGAAATGACAAAAACGATGGGTTATAGCCCATGTTTTTTTTAATTTTGGAAAAAAAAGTTAGCCTCGTTTCTCATCATTTTGGACCATTGGCTATAGCCCATATCGTACGGCATACTATAGCGCGCCGTTTTTCATCATTTTTGAGGATTTGAAAAAAATGACGAAATGACAAAAACGATGGGTTATAGCCCATGTTTTTTTTAATTTTGAAAAAAAAAGTTAGCCTCGTTTCTCATCATTTTGGACCGTGGGCTATAGCCCATATCGTACGGCATACTATAGCGCGCCGTTTTTCATCATTTTTGAGGATTTGAAAAAAATGACGAAATGACAAAAACGATGGGTTATAGCCCATGTTTTTTGAAATTTTGAAAAAAAAAGTTAGCCTCGTTTCTCATCATTTTGGACCGTAGGCTATAGCCCATATCGTACGGCATACTATAGCGCGCAGTTTTTCATCATTTTTGAAGATTTGAAAAAAATGACGAAATGACAAAAACGATGGGTTATAGCCCATGTTTTTTGAAATTTTGAAAAAAAAAGTTAGCCTCGTTTCTCATCATTTTGGACCATTGGCTATAGCCCATATCGTACGGCATACTATAGCGCGCCGTTTTTCATCATTTTTGAGGATTTGAAAAAAATGACGAAATGACAAAAACGATGGGTTATAGCCCATGTTTTTTGAATTAAAAAAAAAAAAGTTAGCCTCGTTTCTCATCATTTTGGACCGTGGGCTATAGCCCATATCGTACGGCATACTATAGCGCGCAGTTTTTCAACATTTTTGAAGATTTGAAAAGAATGACGAAATGACAAAAACGATGGGTTATAGCCCATGTTTTTTGAAATTTTGGAAAAAAAAGTTAGCCTCGTTTCTCATCATTTTGGACCATTGGCTATAGCCCATATCGTACGGCATACTATAGCGCGCCGTTTTTCATCATTTTTGAGGATTTGAAAAAAATGACGAAATGACAAAAACGATGGGTTATAGCCCATGTTTTTTGAAATTTTGAAAAAAAAAGTTAGCCTCGTTTCTCATCATTTTGGACCGTGGGCTATAGCCCATATCGTACGGCATACTATAGCGCGCCGTTTTTCATCATTTTTGAGGATTTGAAAAAAATGACGAAATGACAAAAACGATGGGTTATAGCCCATGTTTTTTGAAATTTTGAAAAAAAGAGTTAGCCTCGTTTCTCATCATTTTGGACCGTAGGCTATAGCCCATATCGTACGGCATACTATAGCGCGCAGTTTTTCATCATTTTTGAAGATTTGAAAAAAATGACGAAATGACAAAAACGATGGGTTATAGCCCATGTTTTTTGAAATTTTGAAAAAAAAAGTTAGCCTCGTTTCTCATCATTTTGGACCATTGGCTATAGCCCATATCGTACGGCATACTATAGCGCGCCGTTTTTCATCATTTTTGAGGATTTGAAAAAAATGACGAAATGACAAAAACGATGGGTTATAGCCCATGTTTTTTGAAATTTTGAAAAAAAAAAGTTAGCCTCGTTTCTCATCATTTTGGACCATTGGCTATAGCCCATATCGTACGGCATACTATAGCGCGCCGTTTTTCATCATTTTTGAGGATTTGAAAAAAATGACGAAATGACAAAAACGATGGGTTATAGCCCATGTTTTTTGAAATTTTGAAAAAAAAAGTTAGCCTCGTTTCTCATCATTTTGGACCGTAGGCTATAGCCCATATCGTACGGCATACTATAGCGCGCAGTTTTTCATCATTTTTGAAGATTTGAAAAAAATGACGAAATGACAAAAACGATGGGTTATAGCCCATGTTTTTTGAAATTTTGAAAAAAAAAGTTAGCCTCGTTTCTCATCATTTTGGACCATTGGCTATAGCCCATATCGTACGGCATACTATAGCGCGCCGTTTTTCATCATTTTTGAGGATTTGAAAAAAATGACGAAATGACAAAAACGATGGGTTATAGCCCATGTTTTTTGAAATTTTGAAAAAAAAAGTTAGCCTCGTTTCTCATCATTTTGGACCGTGGGCTATAGCCCATATCGTACGGCATACTATAGCGCGCAGTTTTTCATAATTTTTGAAGATTTGAAAAGAATGACGAAATGACAAAAACGATGGGTTATAGCCCATGTTTTTTGAAATTTTGGAAAAAAAAGTTAGCCTCGTTTCTCATCATTTTGGACCATTGGCTATAGCCCATATCGTACGGCATACTATAGCGCGCCGTTTTTCATCATTTTTGAGGATTTTAAAAAAATGACGAAATGACAAAAACGATGGGTTATAGCCCATGTTTTTTGAAATTTTGAAAAAAAAAGTTAGCCTCGTTTCTCATCATTTTGGACCGTGGGCTATAGCCCATATCGTACGGCATACTATAGCGCGCCGTTTTTCATCATTTTTGAGGATTTGAAAAAAATGACGAAATGACAAAAACGATGGGTTATAGCCCATGTTTTTTGAAATTTTGAAAAAAAAAGTTAGCCTCGTTTCTCATCATTTTGGACCGTAGGCTATAGCCCATATCGTACGGCATACTATAGCGCGCAGTTTTTCATCATTTTTGAAGATTTGAAAAAAATGACGAAATGACAAAAACGATGGGTTATAGCCCATGTTTTTTGAAATTTTGAAAAAAAAAGTTAGCCTCGTTTCTCATCATTTTGGACCATTGGCTATAGCCCATATCGTACGGCATACTATAGCGCGCCGTTTTTCATCATTTTTGAGGATTTGAAAAAAATGACGAAATGACAAAAACGATGGGTTATAGCCCATGTTTTTTGAAATTTTGAAAAAAAAAGTTAGCCTCGTTTCTCATCATTTTGGACCGTGGGCTATAGCCCATATCGTACGGCATACTATAGCGCGCAGTTTTTCATCATTTTTGAAGATTTGAAAAGAATGACGAAATGACAAAAACGATGGGTTATAGCCCATGTTTTTTGAAATTTTGAAAAAAAGAGTTAGCCTCGTTTCTCATCATTTTGGACCGTAGGCTATAGCCCATATCGTACGGCATACTATAGCGCGCAGTTTTTCATCATTTTTGAAGATTTGAAAAAAATGACGAAATGACAAAAACGATGGGTTATAGCCCATGTTTTTTGAAATTTTGAAAAAAAAAGTTAGCCTCGTTTCTCATCATTTTGGACCGTAGGCTATAGCCCATATCGTACGGCATACTATAGCGCGCAGTTTTTCATCATTTTTGAAGATTTGAAAAAAATGACGAAATGACAAAAACGATGGGTTATAGCCCATGTTTTTTGAAATTTTGAAAAAAAAAGTTAGCCTCGTTTCTCATCATTTTGGACCATTGGCTATAGCCCATATCGTACGGCATACTATAGCGCGCCGTTTTTCATCATTTTTGAGGATTTGAAAAAAATGACGAAATGACAAAAACGATGGGTTATAGCCCATGTTTTTTGAAATTTTGAAAAAAAAAGTTAGCCTCGTTTCTCATCATTTTGGACCGTGGGCTATAGCCCATATCGTACGGCATACTATAGCGCGCAGTTTTTCATAATTTTTGAAGATTTGAAAAGAATGACGAAATGACAAAAACGATGGGTTATAGCCCATGTTTTTTGAAATTTTGGAAAAAAAAGTTAGCCTCGTTTCTCATCATTTTGGACCATTGGCTATAGCCCATATCGTACGGCATACTATAGCGCGCCGTTTTTCATCATTTTTGAGGATTTTAAAAAAATGACGAAATGACAAAAACGATGGGTTATAGCCCATGTTTTTTGAAATTTTGAAAAAAAAAGTTAGCCTCGTTTCTCATCATTTTGGACCGTGGGCTATAGCCCATATCGTACGGCATACTATAGCGCGCCGTTTTTCATCATTTTTGAGGATTTGAAAAAAATGACGAAATGACAAAAACGATGGGTTATAGCCCATGTTTTTTGAAATTTTGAAAAAAAAAGTTAGCCTCGTTTCTCATCATTTTGGACCGTAGGCTATAGCCCATATCGTACGGCATACTATAGCGCGCAGTTTTTCATCATTTTTGAAGATTTGAAAAAAATGACGAAATGACAAAAACGATGGGTTATAGCCCATGTTTTTTGAAATTTTGAAAAAAAAAGTTAGCCTCGTTTCTCATCATTTTGGACCATTGGCTATAGCCCATATCGTACGGCATACTATAGCGCGCCGTTTTTCATCATTTTTGAGGATTTGAAAAGAATGTCGAAATGACAAAAACGATGGGTTATAGCCCATGTTTTTTGAAATTTTGAAAAAAAGAGTTAGCCTCGTTTCTCATCATTTTGGACCGTAGGCTATAGCCCATATCGTACGGCATACTATAGCGCGCAGTTTTTCATCATTTTTGAAGATTTGAAAAAAATGACGAAATGACAAAAACGATGGGTTATAGCCCATGTTTTTTGAAATTTTGAAAAAAAAAGTTAGCCTCGTTTCTCATCATTTTGGACCATTGGCTATAGCCCATATCGTACGGCATACTATAGCGCGCCGTTTTTCATCATTTTTGAGGATTTGAAAAAAATGACGAAATGACAAAAACGATGGGATATAGCCCATGTTTTTTGAAATTTTGAAAAAAAAAGTTAGCCTCGTTTCTCATCATTTTGGACCGTGGGCTATAGCCCATATCGTACGGCATACTATAGCGCGCCGTTTTTCAACATTTTTGAGGATTTGAAAAAAATGACGAAATGACAAAAACAATGGGTTATAGCCCATGTTTTTTGAAATTTTGAAAAAAAAAGTTAGCCTCGTTTCTCATCATTTTGGACCGTGGGCTATAGCCCATATCGTACGGCATACTATAGCGCGCCGTTTTTCATCATTTTTGAGGATTTGAAAAAAATGACGAAATGACAAAAACGATGGGTTATAGCCCATGTTTTTTGAAATTTTGAAAAAAAAAGTTAGCCTCGTTTCTCATCATTTTGGACCGTAGGCTATAGCCCATATCGTACGGCATACTATAGCGCGCAGTTTTTCATCATTTTTTAAGATTTGAAAAAAATGACGAAATGACAAAAACGATGGGTTATAGCCCATGTTTTTTGAAATTTTGAAAAAAAAAGTTAGCCTCGTTTCTCATCATTTTGGACCATTGGCTATAGCCCATATCGTACGGCATACTATAGCGCGCCGTTTTTCATCATTTTTGAGGATTTGAAAAAAATTACGAAATGACAAAAACGATGGGTTATAGCCCATGTTTTTTGAAATTTTGAAAAAAAAAGTTAGCCTCGTTTCTCATCATTTTGGACCGTGGGTTATAGCCCATATCGTACGGCATACTATAGCGCGCAGTTTTTCATCATTTTTGAAGATTTGAAAAGAATGACGAAATGACAAAAACGATGGGTTATATCCCATGTTTTTTGAAATTTTGGGAAAAAAAGTTAGCCTTGTTTCTCATCATTTTGGACCATTGGCTATAGCCCATATCGTACGGCATACTATAGCGCGCCGTTTTTCATCATTTTTGAGGATTTGAAAAAAATGACGAAATGACAAAAACGATGGGTTATAGCCCATGTTTTTTGAAATTTTGAAAAAAAAAGTTAGCCTCGTTTCTCATCATTTTGGACCGTGGGCTATAGCCCATATCGTACGGCATACTATAGCGCGCCGTTTTTCATCATTTTTGAGGATTTAAAAAAAATGACGAAATGACAAAAACGATGGGTTATAGCCCATGTTTTTTGAAATTTTGAAAAAAAAAGTTAGCCTCGTTTCTCATCATTTTGGACCGTAGGCTATAGCCCATATCGTACGGCATACTATAGCGCGCAGTTTTTCATCATTTTTGAAGATTTGAAAAAAATGACGAAATGACAAAAACGATGGGTTATAGCCCATGTTTTTTGAAATTTTGAAAAAAAAAGTTAGCCTCGTTTCTCATCATTTTGGACCATTGGCTATAGCCCATATCGTACGGCATACTATAGCGCGCCGTTTTTCATCATTTTTGAGGATATGAAAAAAATGACGAAATGACAAAAACGATGGGTTATAGCCCATGTTTTTTGAAATTTTGAAAAAAAAAGTTAGCCTCGTTTCTCATCATTTTGGACCGTGGGCTATAGCTCATATCGTACGGCATACTATAGCGCGCAGTTTTTCATCATTTTTGAAGATTTGAAAAGAATGACGAAATGACAAAAACGATGGGTTATAGCCCATGTTTTTTGAAATTTTGAAAAAAAGAGTTAGCCTCGTTTCTCATCATTTTGGACCGTAGGCTATAGCCCATATCGTACGGCATACTATAGCGCGCAGTTTTTCATCATTTTTGAAGATTTGAAAAAAATGACGAAATGACAAAAACGATGGGTTATAGCCCATGTTTTTTGAAATTTTGAAAAAAAAAGTTAGCCTCGTTTCTCATCATTTTGGACCATTGGCTATAGCCCATATCGTACGGCATACTATAGCGCGCTGTTTTTCATCATTTTTGAGGATTTGAAAAAAATGACGAAATGACAAAATTGATGGGTTATAGCCCATGTTTTTTGAAATTTTGAAAAAAAAAGTTAGCCTCGTTTCTCATCATTTTGGACCGTGGGCTATAGCCCATATCGTACGGCATACTATAGCGCGCAGTTTTTCATCATTTTTGAAGATTTGAAAAGAATGACGAAATGACAAAAACGATGGGTTATAGCCCATGTTTTTTGAAATTTTGGAAAAAAAAGTTAGCCTCGTTTCTCATCATTTTGGACCATTGGCTATAGCCCATATCGTACGGCATACTATAGCGCGCCGTTTTTCATCATTTTTGAGGATTTGAAAAAAATGACGAAATGACAAAAACGATGGGTTATAGCCCATGTTTTTTGAAATTTTGAAAAAAAAAGTTAGCCTCGTTTCTCATCATTTTGGACCGTGGGCTATAGCCCATATCGTACGGCATACTATAGCGCGCAGTTTTTCATCATTTTTGAAGATTTGAAAAAAATGACGAAATGACAAAAACGATGGGTTATAGCCCATGTTTTTTGAAATTTTGAAAAAAAAAGTTAGCCTCGTTTCTCATCATTTTGGACCATTGGCTATAGCCCATATCGTACGGCATACTATAGCGCGCCGTTTTTCATCATTTTTGAGGATTTGAAAAAAATGACGAAATGACAAAAACGATGGGTTAAAGCCCATGTTTTTTGAATTTTTAAAAAAAAGTTAGCCTCGTTTCTCATCATTTTGGACCGTGGGCTATAGCCCATATCGTACGGCATACTATAGCGCGCAGTTTTTCATCATTTTTGAAGATTTGAAAAGAATGACGAAATGACAAAAACGATGGGTTATAGCCCATGTTTTTTGAAATTTTGGAAAAAAAAGTTAGCCTCGTTTCTCATCATTTTGGACCATTGGCTATAGCCCATATCGTACGGCATACTATAGCGCGCCTTTTTTCATCATTTTTGAGGATTTGAAAAAAATGACGAAAAGACAAAAACGATGGGTTATAGCCCATGTTTTTTGAAATTTTGAAAAAGAAAGTTAGCCTCGTTTCTCATCATTTTGGACCGTGGGCTATAGCCCATATCGTACGGCATACTATAGCGCGCCGTTTTTCATCATTTTTGAGGATTTGAAAAAAATGACGAAATGACAAAAACGATGGGTTATAGCCCATGTTTTTTGAAATTTTGAAAAAAAGAGTTAGCCTCGTTTCTCATCATTTTGGACCGTAGGCTATAGCCCATATCGTACGGCATACTATAGCGCGCAGTTTTTCATCATTTTTGAAGATTTGAAAAAAATGACGAAATGACAAAAACGATGGGTTCTAGCCCATGTTTTTTGAAATTTTGAAAAAAAAAGTTAGCCTCGTTTCTCATCATTTTGGACCATTGGCTATAGCCCATATCGTACGGCATACTATAGCGCGCCGTTTTTCATCATTTTTGAGGATTTGAAAAAAATGACGAAATGACAAAAACGATGGGTTATAGCCCATGTTTTTTGAAATTTTGGAAAAAAAAAGTTAGCCTCGTTTCTCATCATTTTGGACCATTGGCTATAGCCCATATCGTACGGCATACTATAGCGCGCCGTTTTTCATCATTTTTGAGGATTTGAAAAAAATGACGAAATGACAAAAACGATGGGTTATAGCCCATGTTTTTTGAAATTTTGAAAAAAAAAGTTAGCCTCGTTTCTCATCATTTTGGACCGTAGGCTATAGCCCATATCGTACGGCATACTATAGCGCGCAGTTTTTCATCATTTTTGAAGATTTGAAAAAAATGACGAAATGACAAAAACGATGGGTTATAGCCCATGTTTTTTGAAATTTTGAAAAAAAAGGTTAGCCTCGTTTCTCATCATTTTGGACCGTGGGCTATAGCCCATATCGTACGGCATACTATAGCGCGCAGTTTTTCATCATTTTTGAAGATTTGAAAAGAATGACGAAATGACAAAAACGATGGGTTATAGCCCATGTTTTTTGAAATTTTGGAAAAAAAAGTTAGCCTCGTTTCTCATCATTTTGGACCATTGGCTATAGCCCATATCGTACGGCATACTATAGCGCGCCGTTTTTCATCATTTTTGAGGATTTGAAAAAAATGACGAAATGACAAAAACGATGGGTTATAGCCCATGTTTTTTGAAATTTTGAAAAAAAAAGTTAGCCTCGTTTCTCATCATTTTGGACCGTAGGCTATAGCCCATATCGTACGGCATACTATAGCGCGCAGTTTTTCATCATTTTTGAAGATTTGAAAAAAATGACGAAATGACAAAAACGATGGGTTATAGCCCATGTTTTTTGAAATTTTGAAAAAAAAAGTTAGCCTCGTTTCTCATCATTTTGGACCATTGGCTATAGCCCATATCGTACGGCATACTATAGCGCGCCGTTTTTCATCATTTTTGAGGATTTGAAAAAAATGACGAAATGACAAAAACGATGGGTTATAGCCCATGTTTTTTGAAATTTTGAAAAAAAAAGTTAGCCTCGTTTCTCATCATTTTGGACCGTGGGCTATAGCCCATATCGTACGGCATACTATAGCGCGCAGTTTTTCATCATTTTTGAAGATTTGAAAAGAATGACGAAATGACAAAAACGATGGGTTATAGCCCATGTTTTTTGAAATTTTGGAAAAAAAAGTTAGCCTCGTTTCTCATCATTTTGGACCATTGGCTATAGCCCATATCGTACGGCATACTATAGCGCGCCGTTTTTCATCATTTTTGAGGATTTGAAAAAAATGACGAAATGACAAAAACGATGGGTTATAGCCCATGTTTTTTGAAATTTTGAAAAAGAAAGTTAGCCTCGTTTCTCATCATTTTGGACCGTGGGCTATAGCCCATATCGTACGGCATACTATAGCGCGCCGTTTTTCATCATTTTTGAGGATTTGAAAAAAATGACGAAATGACAAAAACGATGGGTTATAGCCCATGTTTTTTGAAATTTTGAAAAAAAGAGTTAGCCTCGTTCTCATCATTTTGGACCGTAGGCTATAGCCCATATCGTACGGCATACTATAGCGCGCAGTTTTTCATCATTTTTGAAGATTTGAAAAAAATGACGAAATGACAAAAACGATGGGTTTTAGCCCATGTTTTTTGAAATTTTGGAAAAAAGAGTTAGCCTCGTTCTCATCATTTTGGACCGTAGGCTATAGCCCATATCGTACGGCATACTATAGCGCGCCGTTTTTCATCATTTTTGAAGATTTGAAAAAAATGACGAAATGACAAAAACGATGGGTTTTAGCCCATGTTTTTTGAAATTTTGGAAAAAAAAGTTAGCCTCGTTTCTCATCATTTTGGACCATTGGCTATAGCCCATATCGTACGGCATACTATAGCGCGCCGTTTTTCATCATTTTTGAGGATTTGAAAAAAATGACGAAATGACAAAAACGATGGGTTATAGCACATGTTTTTTGAAATTTTGAAAAAAAAAAGTTAGCCTCGTTTCTCATCATTTTGGACCATTGGCTATAGCCCATATCGTACGGCATACTATAGCGCGCCGTTTTTCATCATTTTTGAGGATTTGAAAAAAATGACGAAATGACAAAAACGATGGGTTATAGCCCATGTTTTTTGAAATTTTGAAAAAAAAAGTTAGCCTCGTTTCTCATCATTTTGGACCGTAGGCTATAGCCCATATCGTACGGCATACTATAGCGCGCAGTTTTTCATCATTTTTGAAGATTTGAAAAAAATGACGAAATGACAAAAACGATGGGTTATAGCCCATGTTTTTTGAAATTTTGAAAAAAAAAGTTAGCCTCGTTTCTCATCATTTTGGACCGTGGGCTATAGCCCATATCGTACGGCATACTATAGCGCGCAGTTTTTCATCATTTTTGAAGATTTGAAAAGAATGACGAAATGACAAAAACGATGGGTTATAGCCCATGTTTTTTGAAATTTTGAAAAAAAAAGTTAGCCTTGTTTCTCATCATTTTGGACCGTAGGCTATAGCCCATATCGTACGGCATACTATAGCGCGCAGTTTTTCATCATTTTTGAAGATTTGAAAAAAATGACGAAATGACAAAAACGATGGGTTATAGCCCATGTTTTTTGAAATTTTGAAAAAAAAAGTTAGCCTCGTTTCTCATCATTTTGGACCATTGGCTATAGCCCATATCGTACGGCATACTATAGCGCGCCGTTTTTCATCATTTTTGAGGATTTGAAAAAAATGACGAAATGACAAAAACGATGGGTTATAGCCCATGTTTTTTTAAATTAAAAAAAAAAAAGTTAGCCTCGTTTCTCATCATTTTGGACCGTGGGCTATAGCCCATATCGTACGGCATACTATAGCGCGCAGTTTTTCATCATTTTTGAAGATTTGAAAAGAATGACGAAATGACAAAAACGATGGGTTCTAGCCCATGTTTTTTGAAATTTTGAAAAAAAAAGTTAGCCTCGTTTCTCATCATTTTGGACCATTGGCTATAGCCCATATCGTACGGCATACTATAGCGCGCCGTTTTTCATCATTTTTGAGGATTTGAAAAAAATGACGAAATGACAAAAACGATGGGTTATAGCACATGTTTTTTGAAATTTTGAAAAAAAAAAGTTAGCCTCGTTTCTCATCATTTTGGACCATTGGCTATAGCCCATATCGTACGGCATACTATAGCGCGCCGTTTTTCATCATTTTTGAGGATTTGAAAAAAATGACGAAATGACAAAAACGATGGGTTATAGCCCATGTTTTTTGAAATTTTGAAAAAAAAAGTTAGCCTCGTTTCTCATCATTTTGGACCGTAGGCTATAGCCCATATCGTACGGCATACTATAGCGCGCAGTTTTTCATCATTTTTGAAGATTTGAAAAAAATGACGAAATGACAAAAACGATGGGTTATAGCCCATGTTTTTTGAAATTTTGAAAAAAAAAGTTAGCCTCGTTTCTCATCATTTTGGACCGTGGGCTATAGCCCATATCGTACGGCATACTATAGCGCGCAGTTTTTCATCATTTTTGAAGATTTGAAAAGAATGACGAAATGACAAAAACGATGGGTTATAGCCCATGTTTTTTGAAATTTTGAAAAAAAAAGTTAGCCTTGTTTCTCATCATTTTGGACCGTAGGCTATAGCCCATATCGTACGGCATACTATAGCGCGCAGTTTTTCATCATTTTTGAAGATTTGAAAAAAATGACGAAATGACAAAAACGATGGGTTATAGCCCATGTTTTTTGAAATTTTGAAAAAAAAAGTTAGCCTCGTTTCTCATCATTTTGGACCATTGGCTATAGCCCATATCGTACGGCATACTATAGCGCGCCGTTTTTCATCATTTTTGAGGATTTGAAAAAAATGACGAAATGACAAAAACGATGGGTTATAGCCCATGTTTTTTTAAATTAAAAAAAAAAAAGTTAGCCTCGTTTCTCATCATTTTGGACCGTGGGCTATAGCCCATATCGTACGGCATACTATAGCGCGCAGTTTTTCATCATTTTTGAAGATTTGAAAAGAATGACGAAATGACAAAAACGATGGGTTCTAGCCCATGTTTTTTGAAATTTTGAAAAAAAAAGTTAGCCTCGTTTCTCATCATTTTGGACCATTGGCTATAGCCCATATCGTACGGCATACTATAGCGCGCCGTTTTTCATCATTTTTGAGGATTTGAAAAAAATGACGAAATGACAAAAACGATGGGTTATAGCCCATGTTTTTTGTAATTTTGAAAAAAAAAAGTTAGCCTCGTTTCTCATCATTTTGGACCATTGGCTATAGCCCATATCGTACGGCATACTATAGCGCGCCGTTTTTCATCATTTTTGAGGATTTGAAAAAAATGACGAAATGACAAAAACGATGGGTTATAGCCCATGTTTTTTGAAATTTTGAAAAAAAAAGTTAGCCTCGTTTCTCATCATTTTGGACCGTAGGCTATAGCCCATATCGTACGGCATACTATAGCGCGCAGTTTTTCATCATTTTTGAAGATTTGAAAAAAATGACGAAATGACAAAAACGATGGGTTATAGCCCATGTTTTTTGAAATTTTGAAAAAAAAAGTTAGCCTCGTTTCTCATCATTTTGGACCGTGGGCTATAGCCCATATCGTACGGCATACTATAGCGCGCAGTTTTTCATAATTTTTGAAGATTTGAAAAGAATGACGAAATGACAAAAACGATGGGTTATAGCCCATGTTTTTTGAAATTTTGGAAAAAAAAGTTAGCCTCGTTTCTCATCATTTTGGACCATTGGCTATAGCCCATATCGTACGGCATACTATAGCGCGCCGTTTTTCATCATTTTTGAGGATTTGAAAAAAATGACGAAATGACAAAAACGATGGGTTATAGCCCATGTTTTTTGAAATTTTGAAAAAAAAAGTTAGCCTCGTTTCTCATCATTTTGGACCGTAGGCTATAGCCCATATCGTACGGCATACTATAGCGCGCAGTTTTTCATCATTTTTGAAGATTTGAAAAAAATGACGAAATGACAAAAACGATGGGTTATAGCCCATGTTTTTTGAAATTTTGAAAAAAAAAGTTAGCCTCGTTTCTCATCATTTTGGACCATTGGCTATAGCCCATATCGTACGGCATACTATAGCGCGCCGTTTTTCATCATTTTTGAGGATTTGAAAAAAATGACGAAATGACAAAAACGATGGGTTATAGCCCATGTTTTTTGAAATTTTGAAAAAAAAAGTTAGCCTCGTTTCTCATCATTTTGGACCGTGGGCTATAGCCCATATCGTACGGCATACTATAGCACGCAGTTTTTCATCATTTTTGAAGATTTGAAAAGAATGACGAAATGACAAAAACGATGGGTTATAGCCCATGTTTTTTGAAATTTTGGAAAAAAAAGTTAGCCTCGTTTCTCATCATTTTGGACCATTGGCTATAGCCCATATCGTACGGCATACTATAGCGCGCCGTTTTTCATCATTTTTGAGGATTTAAAAAAAATGACGAAATGACAAAAACGATGGGTTATAGCCCATGTTTTTTGAAATTTTGAAAAAAAAAGTTAGCCTCGTTTCTCATCATTTTGGACCATTGGCTATAGCCCATATCGTACGGCATACTATAGCGCGCCGTTTTTCATCATTTTTGAGGATTTGAAAAAAATGACGAAATGACAAAAACGATGGGTTATAGCCCATGTTTTTTGAAATTTTGAAAAAAAAAGTTAGCCTCGTTTCTCATCATTTTGGACCGTAGGCTATAGCCCATATCGTACGGCATACTATAGCGCGCAGTTTTTCATCATTTTTGAAGATTTGAAAAAAATGACGAAATGACAAAAACGATGGGTTATAGCCCATGTTTTTTGAAATTTTGAAAAAAAAAGTTAGCCTCGTTTCTCATCATTTTGGACCATTTGCTATAGCCCATATCGTACGGCATACTATAGCGCGCCGTTTTTCATCATTTTTGAGGATTTGAAAAAAATGACGAAATGACAAAAACGATGGGTTATAGCCCATGTTTTTTGAAATTTTGAAAAAAAAAGTTAGCCTCGTTTCTCATCATTTTGGACCATTGGCTATAGCCCATATCGTACGGCATACTATAGCGCGCCGTTTTTCATCATTTTTGAGGATTTGAAAAAAATGACGAAATGACAAAAACGATGGGTTATAGCCCATGTTTTTTGAAATTTTGAAAAAAAAAGTTAGCCTCGTTTCTCATCATTTTGGACCGTAGGCTATAGCCCATATCGTACGGCATACTATAGCGCGCAGTTTTTCATCATTTTTGAAGATTTGAAAAAAATGACGAAATGACAAAAACGATGGGTTATAGCCCATGTTTTTTGAAATTTTGAAAAAAAAAGTTAGCCTCGTTTCTCATCATTTTGGACCATTTGCTATAGCCCATATCGTACGGCATACTATAGCGCGCCGTTTTTCATCATTTTTGAGGATTTGAAAAAAATGACGAAATGACAAAAACGATGGGTTATAGCCCATGTTTTTTGAAATTTTGAAAAAAAAAGTTAGCCTCGTTTCTCATCATTTTGGACCGTGGGCTATAGCCCATATCGTACGGCATACTATAGCGCGCAGTTTTTCATCATTTTTGAAGATTTGAAAAGAATGACGAAATGACAAAAACGATGGGTTATAGCCCATGTTTTTTGAAATTTTGGAAAAAAAAGTTAGCCTCGTTTCTCATCATTTTGGACCATTGGCTATAGCCCATATCGTACGGCATACTATAGCGCGCCGTTTTTCATCATTTTTGAGGATTTTAAAAAAATGACGAAATGACAAAAACGATGAGTTATAGCCCATGTTTTTTGAAATTTTGAAAAAAAAAGTTAGCCTCGTTTCTCATCATTTTGGACCGTGGGCTATAGCCCATATCGTACGGTATACTATAGCGCGCCGTTTTTCATCATTTTTGAGGATTTGAAAAAAATGACGAAATGACAAAAACGATGGGTTATAGCCCATGTTTTTTGAAATTTTGAAAAAAAAAGTTAGCCTCGTTTCTCATCATTTTGGACCGTAGGCTATAGCCCATATCGTACGGCATACTATAGCGCGCAGTTTTTCATCATTTTTGAAGATTTGAAAAGAATGACGAAATGACAAAAACGATGGGTTATAGCCCATGTTTTTTTAAATTTTGGAAAAAAAAGTTAGCCTCGTTTCTCATCATTTTGGACCATTGGCTATAGCCCATATCGTACGGCATACTATAGCGCGCCGTTTTTCATCATTTTTGAGGATTTGAAAAAAATGACGAAATGACAAAAACGATGGGTTATAGCCCATGTTTTTTGAAATTTTGAAAAAAAAAGTTAGCCTCGTTTCTCATCATTTTGGACCGTAGGCTATAGCCCATATCGTACGGCATACTATAGCGCGCAGTTTTTCATCATTTTTGAAGATTTGAAAAAAATGACGAAATGACAAAAACGATGGGTTATAGCCCATGTTTTTTGAAATTTTGAAAAAAAAAGTTAGCCTCGTTTCTCATCATTTTGGACCATTGGCTATAGCTCATATCGTACGGCATACTATAGCGCGCCGTTTTTCATCATTTTTGAGGATTTGAAAAAAATGACGAAATGACAAAAACGATGGGTTATAGCCCATGTTTTTTGAAATTTTGAAAAAAAAAGTTAGCCTCGTTTCTCATCATTTTGGACCGTGGGCTATAGCCCATATCGTACGGCATACTATAGCGCGCAGTTTTTCATCATTTTTGAAGATTTGAAAAGAATGACGAAATGACAAAAACGATGGGTTATAGCCCATGTTTTTTGAAATTTTGGAAAAAAAAGTTAGCCTCGTTTCTCATCATTTTGGACCATTGGCTATAGCCCATATCGTACGGCATACTATAGCGCGCCGTTTTTCATCATTTTTGAGGATTTTAAAAAAATGACGAAATGACAAAAACGATGGGTTATAGCCCATGTTTTTTGAAATTTTGAAAAAAAAAGTTAGCCTCGTTTCTCATCATTTTGGACCGTGGGCTATAGCCCATATCGTACGGCATACTATAGCGCGCCGTTTTTCATCATTTTTGAGGATTTGAAAAAAATGACGAAATGACAAAAACGATGGGTTATAGCCCATGTTTTTTGAAATTTTGGAAAAAGAAGTTAGCCTCGTTTCTCATCATTTTGGACCATTGGCTATAGCCCATATCGTACGGCATACTATAGCGCGCCGTTTTTCATCATTTTTGAGGATTTGAAAAAAATGACGAAATGACAAAAACGATGGGTTATAGCCCATGTTTTTTGAAATTTTGAAAAAGAAAGTTAGCCTCGTTTCTCATCATTTTGGACCGTGGGCTATAGCCCATATCGTACGGCATACTATAGCGCGCAGTTTTTCATCATTTTTGAAGATTTGAAAAGAATGACGAAATGACAAAAACGATGGGTTATAGCCCATGTTTTTTGAAATTTTGGAAAAAAAAGTTAGCCTCGTTTCTCATCATTTTGGACCATTGGCTATAGCCCATATCGTACGGCATACTATAGCGCGCCGTTTTTCATCATTTTTGAGGATTTGAAAAAAATGACGAAATGACAAAAACGATGGGTTATAGCCCATGTTTTTTGAAATTTTGAAAAAAAAAGTTAGCCTCGTTTCTCATCATTTTGGACCGTGGGCTATAGCCCATATCGTACGGCATACTATAGCGCGCCGTTTTTCATCATTTTTGAGGATTTTTAAAAAATGACGAAATGACAAAAACGATGGGTTATAGCCCATGTTTTTTGAAATTTTGAAAAAAAAAGTTAGCCTCGTTTCTCATCATTTTGGACCGTGGGCTATAGCCCATATCGTACGGTATACTATAGCGCGCCGTTTTTCATCATTTTTGAGGATTTGAAAAAAATGACGAAATGACAAAAACGATGGGTTATAGCCCATGTTTTTTGAAATTTTGAAAAAAAAAGTTAGCCTCGTTTCTCATCATTTTGGACCGTAGGCTATAGCCCATATCGTACGGCATACTATAGCGCGCAGTTTTTCATCATTTTTGAAGATTTGAAAAAAATGACGAAATGACAAAAACGATGGGTTATAGCCCATGTTTTTTGAAATTTTGAAAAAAAAAGTTAGCCTCGTTTCTCATCATTTTGGACCATTGGCTATAGCTCATATCGTACGGCATACTATAGCGCGCCGTTTTTCATCATTTTTGAGGATTTGAAAAAAATGACGAAATGACAAAAACGATGGGTTATAGCCCATGTTTTTTGAAATTTTGAAAAAAAAAGTTAGCCTCGTTTCTCATCATTTTGGACCGTGGGCTATAGCCCATATCGTACGGCATACTATAGCGCGCAGTTTTTCATCATTTTTGAAGATTTGAAAAGAATGACGAAATGACAAAAACGATGGGTTATAGCCCATGTTTTTTGAAATTTTGGAAAAAAAAGTTAGCCTCGTTTCTCATCATTTTGGACCATTGGCTATAGCCCATATCGTACGGCATACTATAGCGCGCCGTTTTTCATCATTTTTGAGGATTTAAAAAAAATGACGAAATGACAAAAACGATGGGTTATAGCCCATGTTTTTTGAAATTTTGAAAAAAAAAGTTAGCCTCGTTTCTCATCATTTTGGACCGTGGGCTATAGCCCATATCGTACGGCATACTATAGCGCGCCGTTTTTCATCATTTTTGAGGATTTGAAAAAAATGACGAAATGACAAAAACGATGGGTTATAGCCCATGTTTTTTGAAATTTTGGAAAAAAAAGTTAGCCTCGTTTCTCATCATTTTGGACCATTGGCTATAGCCCATATCGTACGGCATACTATAGCGCGCCGTTTTTCATCATTTTTGAGGATTTGAAAAAAATTACGAAATGACAAAAACGATGGGTTATAGCCCATGTTTTTTGAAATTTTGAAAAAGAAAGTTAGCCTCGTTTCTCATCATTTTGGACCGTGGGCTATAGCCCATATCGTACGGCATACTATAGCGCGCAGTTTTTCATCATTTTTGAAGATTTGAAAAGAATGACGAAATGACAAAAACGATGGGTTATAGCCCATGTTTTTTGAAATTTTGGAAAAAAAAGTTAGCCTCGTTTCTCATCATTTTGGACCATTGGCTATAGCCCATATCGTACGGCATACTATAGCGCGCCGTTTTTCATCATTTTTGAGGATTTGAAAAAAATGACGAAATGACAAAAACGATGGGTTATAGCCCATGTTTTTTGAAATTTTGAAAAAAAAAGTTAGCCTCGTTTCTCATCATTTTGGACCGTGGGCTATAGCCCATATCGTACGGCATACTATAGCGCGCCGTTTTTCATCATTTTTGAGGATTTGAAAAAAATGACGAAATGACAAAAACGATGGGTTATAGCCCATGTTTTTTGAAATTTTGGAAAAAAAAGTTAGCCTCGTTTCTAAACATTTTGGACCATTGGCTATAGCCCATATCGTACGGCATACTATAGCGCGCCGTTTTTCATCATTTTTGAGGATTTGAAAAAAATGACGAAATGACAAAAACGATGGGTTATAGCCCATGTTTTTTGAAATTTTGAAAAAAAAAGTTAGCCTCGTTTCTCATCATTTTGGACCGTGGGCTATAGCCCATATCGTACGGCATACTATAGCGCGCAGTTTTTCATCATTTTTGAAGATTTGAAAAGAATGACGAAATGACAAAAACGATGGGTTATAGCCCATGTTTTTTGAAATTTTGGAAAAAAAAGTTAGCCTCGTTTCTAAACATTTTGGACCATTGGCTATAGCCCATATCGTACGGCATACTATAGCGCGCCGTTTTTCATCATTTTTGAGGATTTGAAAAAAATGACGAAATGACAAAAACGATGGGTTATAGCCCATGTTTTTTTAAATTTAGGAAAAAAAAGTTAGCCTCGTTTCTCATCATTTTGGACCGTGGGCTATAGCCCATATCGTACGGCATACTATAGCGCGCCGTTTTTCATCATTTTTGAGGATTTGAAAAAAATGACGAAATGACAAAAACGATGGGTTATAGCCCATGTTTTTTGAAATTTTGGAAAAAAAAGTTAGCCTCGTTTCTAAACATTTTGGACCATTGGCTATAGCCCATATCGTACGGCATACTATAGCGCGCCGTTTTTCATCATTTTTGAGGATTTGAAAAAAATGACGAAATGACAAAAACGATGGGTTATAGCCCATGTTTTTTGAAATTTTGAAAAAAAACGTTAGCCTCGTTTCTCATCATTTTGGACCGTGGGCTATAGCCCATATCGTACGGCATACTATAGCGCGCAGTTTTTCATCATTTTTGAAGATTTGAAAAGAATGACGAAATGACAAAAACGATGGGTTATAGCCCATGTTTTTTGAAATTTTGGAAAAAAAAGTTAGCCTCGTTTCTAAACATTTTGGACCATTGGCTATAGCCCATATCGTACGGCATACTATAGCGCGCCGTTTTTCATCATTTTTGAGGATTTGAAAAAAATGACGAAATGACAAAAACGATGGGTTATAGCCCATGTTTTTTGAAATTTAGGAAAAAAAAGTTAGCCTCGTTTCTCATCATTTTGGACCATTGGCTATAGCCCATATCGTACGGCATACTATAGCGCGCAGTTTTTCATCATTTTTGAAGATTTTAAAAGAATGACGAAATGACAAAAACGATGGGTTATAGCCCATGTTTTTTGAAATTTTGAAAAAAAAAGTTAGCCTCGTTTCTCATCATTTTGGACCGTGGGCTATAGCCCATATCGTACGGCATACTATAGCGCGCCGTTTTTCATCATTTTTGAGGATTTGAAAAAAATGACGAAATGACAAAAACGATGGGTTATAGCCCATGTTTTTTGAAATTTTGGAAAAAAAAGTTAGCCTCGTTTCTCATCATTTTGGACCGTAGGCTATAGCCCATATCGTACGGCATACTATAGCGCGCAGTTTTTCATCATTTTTGAAGATTTGAAAAAAATGACGAAATGACAAAAACGATGGGTTATAGCCCATGTTTTTTGAAATTTTGAAAAAAAAAGTTAGCCTCGTTTCTCATCATTTTGGACCATTGGCTATAGCCCATATCGTACGGCATACTATAGCGCGCAGTTTTTCATCATTTTTGAAGATTTGAAAAGAATGACGAAATGACAAAAACGATGGGTTATAGCCCATGTTTTTTGAAATTTAGAAAAAAAAAGTTAGCCTCGTTTCTCATCATTTTAGACCATTGGCTATAGCCCATATCGTACGGCATACTATAGCGCGCCGTTTTTTCATCATTTTTGAGGATTTGAAAAAAATGACGAAATGACAAAAACGATGGGTTATAGCCCATGTTTTTTGAAATTTTGAAAAAAAAAGTTAGCCTCGTTTCTCATCATTTTGGACCGTGGGCTATAGCCCATATCGTACGGCATACTATAGCGCGCCGTTTTTCATCATTTTTGAGGATTTGAAAAAAATGACGAAATGACAAAAACGATGGGTTATAGCCCATGTTTTTTGAAATTTTGGAAAAAAAAGTTAGCCTCGTTTCTAAACATTTTGGACCATTGGCTATAGCCCATATCGTACGGCATACTATAGCGCGCCGTTTTTCATCATTTTTGAGGATTTGAAAAAAATGACGAAATGACAAAAACGATGGGTTATAGCCCATGTTTTTTGAAATTTTGAAAAAAAAAGTTAGCCTCGTTTCTCATCATTTTGGACCGTGGGCTATAGCCCATATCGTACGGCATACTATAGCGCGCAGTTTTTCATCATTTTTGAAGATTTGAAAAGAATGACGAAATGACAAAAACGATGGGTTATAGCCCATGTTTTTTGAAATTTTGGAAAAAAAAGTTAGCCTCGTTTCTAAACATTTTGGACCATTGGCTATAGCCCATATCGTACGGCATACTATAGCGCGCCGTTTTTCATCATTTTTGAGGATTTGAAAAAAATGACGAAATGACAAAAACGATGGGTTATAGCCCATGTTTTTTGAAATTTAGGAAAAAAAAGTTAGCCTCGTTTCTCATCATTTTGGACCATTGGCTATAGCCCATATCGTACGGCATACTATAGCGCGCAGTTTTTCATCATTTTTGAAGATTTTAAAAGAATGACGAAATGACAAAAACGATGGGTTATAGCCCATGTTTTTTGAAATTTTGAAAAAAAAAGTTAGCCTCGTTTCTCATCATTTTGGACCGTGGGCTATAGCCCATATCGTACGGCATACTATAGCGCGCCGTTTTTCATCATTTTTGAGGATTTGAAAAAAATGACGAAATGACAAAAACGATGGGTTATAGCCCATGTTTTTTGAAATTTTGGAAAAAAAAGTTAGCCTCGTTTCTCATCATTTTGGACCGTAGGCTATAGCCCATATCGTACGGCATACTATAGCGCGCAGTTTTTCATCATTTTTGAAGATTTGAAAAAAATGACGAAATGACAAAAACGATGGGTTATAGCCCATGTTTTTTGAAATTTTGAAAAAAAAAGTTAGCCTCGTTTCTCATCATTTTGGACCATTGGCTATAGCCCATATCGTACGGCATACTATAGCGCGCAGTTTTTCATCATTTTTGAAGATTTGAAAAGAATGACGAAATGACAAAAACGATGGGTTATAGCCCATGTTTTTTGAAATTTAGAAAAAAAAAGTTAGCCTCGTTTCTCATCATTTTAGACCATTGGCTATAGCCCATATCGTACGGCATACTATAGCGCGCCGTTTTTTCATCATTTTTGAGGATTTGAAAAAAATGACGAAATGACAAAAACGATGGGTTATAGCCCATGTTTTTTGAAATTTTGAAAAAAAAAGTTAGCCTCGTTTCTCATCATTTTGGACCGTGGGCTATAGCCCATATCGTACGGCATACTATAGCGCGCCGTTTTTCATCATTTTTGAGGATTTGAAAAAAATGACGAAATGACAAAAACGATGGGTTATAGCCCATGTTTTTTGAAATTTTGAAAAAAAAAGTTAGCCTCGTTTCTCATCATTTTGGACCGTAGGCTATAGCCCATATCGTACGGCATACTATAGCGCGCAGTTTTTCATCATTTTTGAAGATTTGAAAAAAATTACGAAATGACAAAAACGATGGGTTATAGCCCATGTTTTTTGAAATTTTGAAAAAAAAAGTTAGCCTCGTTTCTCATCATTTTGGACCATTGGCTATAGCCCATATCGTACGGCATACTATAGCGCGCAGTTTTTCATCATTTTTGAAGATTTGAAAAGAATGACGAAATGACAAAAACGATGGGTTATAGCCCATGTTTTTTGAAATTTTGGAAAAAAAAGTTAGCCTCGTTTCTAAACATTTTGGACCATTGGCTATAGCCCATATCGTACGGCATACTATAGCGCGCCGTTTTTCATCATTTTTGAGGATTTGAAAAAAATGACGAAATGACAAAAACGATGGGTTATAGCCCATGTTTTTTGAAATTTAGAAAAAAAAAGTTAGCCTCGTTTCTCATCATTTTAGACCATTGGCTATAGCCCATATCGTACGGCATACTATAGCGCGCCGTTTTTTCATCATTTTTGAGGATTTGAAAAAAATGACGAAATGACAAAAACGATGGGTTATAGCCCATGTTTTTTGAAATTTTGAAAAAAAAAGTTAGCCTCGTTTCTCATCATTTTGGACCGTGGGCTATAGCCCATATCGTACGGCATACTATAGCGCGCCGTTTTTCATCATTTTTGAGGATTTGAAAAAAATGACGAAATGACAAAAACGATGGGTTATAGCCCATGTTTTTTGAAATTTTGAAAAAAAAAGTTAGCCTCGTTTCTCATCATTTTGGACCGTAGGCTATAGCCCATATCGTACGGCATACTATAGCGCGCAGTTTTTCATCATTTTTGAAGATTTGAAAAAAATTACGAAATGACAAAAACGATGGGTTATAGCCCATGTTTTTTGAAATTTTGAAAAAAAAAGTTAGCCTCGTTTCTCATCATTTTGGACCATTGGCTATAGCCCATATCGTACGGCATACTATAGCGCGCAGTTTTTCATCATTTTTGAAGATTTGAAAAGAATGACGAAATGACAAAAACGATGGGTTATAGCCCATGTTTTTTGAAATTTTGGAAAAAAAAGTTAGCCTCGTTTCTAAACATTTTGGACCATTGGCTATAGCCCATATCGTACGGCATACTATAGCGCGCCGTTTTTCATCATTTTTGAGGATTTGAAAAAAATGACGAAATGACAAAAACGATGGGTTATAGCCCATGTTTTTTGAAATTTAGGAAAAAAAAGTTAGCCTCGTTTCTCATCATTTTGGACCATTGGCTATAGCCCATATCGTACGGCATACTATAGCGCGCAGTTTTTCATCATTTTTGAAGATTTGAAAAGAATGACGAAATGACAAAAACGATGGGTTATAGCCCATGTTTTTTGAAATTTTGAAAAAAAAAGTTAGCCTCGTTTCTCATCATTTTGGACCGTGGGCTATAGCCCATATCGTACGGCATACTATAGCGCGCCGTTTTTCATCATTTTTGAGGATTTTAAAAAAATGACGAAATGACAAAAACGATGGGTTATAGCCCATGTTTTTTGAAATTTTGGAAAAAAAAGTTAGCCTCGTTTCTCATCATTTTGGACCGTGGGCTATAGCCCATATCGTACGGCATACTATAGCGCGCCGTTTTTCATCATTTTTGAGGATTTGAAAAAAATGACGAAATGACAAAAACGATGGGTTATAGCCCATGTTTTTTTAAATTTTGAAAAAAAACGTTAGCCTCGTTTCTCATCATTTTGGACCGTGGGCTATAGCCCATATCGTACGGCATACTATAGCGCGCAGTTTTTCATCATTTTTGAAGATTTGAAAAAAATGACGAAATGACAAAAACGATGGGTTATAGCCCATGTTTTTTGAAATTTAGAAAAAAAAAGTTAGCCTCGTTTCTCATCATTTTGGACCATTGGCTATAGCCCATATCGTACGGCATACTATAGCGCGCCGTTTTTTCATCATTTTTGAGGATTTGAAAAAAATGACGAAATGACAAAAACGATGGGTTATAGCCCATGTTTTTTGAAATTTTGAAAAAAAAAGTTAGCCTCGTTTCTCATCATTTTGGACCGTGGGCTATAGCCCATATCGTACGGCATACTATAGCGCGCCGTTTTTCATCATTTTTGAGGATTTGAAAAAAATGACGAAATGACAAAAACGATGGGTTATAGCCCATGTTTTTTGAAATTTTGAAAAAAAAAGTTAGCCTCGTTTCTCATCATTTTGGACCGTAGGCTATAGCCCATATCGTACGGCATACTATAGCGCGCAGTTTTTCATCATTTTTGAAGATTTGAAAAAAATGACTAAATGACAAAAACGATGGGTTATAGTCCATGTTTTTTGAAATTTTGAAAAAAAAAGTTAGCCTCGTTTCTCATCATTTTGGACCATTGGCTATAGCCCATATCGTACGGCATACTATAGCGCGCCGTTTTTCATCATTTTTGAGGATTTGAAAAAAATGACGAAATGACAAAAACGATGGGTTATAGCCCATGTTTTTTGAAATTTTGAAAAAAAAAAGTTAGCCTCGTTTCTCATCATTTTGGACCATTGGCTATAGCCCATATCGTACGGCATACTATAGCGCGCCGTTTTTCATAATTTTTGAGGATTTGAAAAAAAAGACGAAAATCACTCGAGACAATATATAGCCCATGGTCTAAGTATACTACTACTTATACTTATTATACTACTTATACATATAAGTATACTACTACTAGTACTTGGGGTTATCTATGAAAAGGCAACACAATGAGCAGAAGAAAAAAATAAACCAAGTAAAAACAACAAATTGAGCAGAGCACTGCAGGGACTTGAAGCCCGTTCTGGTAAACCAGGAGTACCACAACCAGTGCCTTAGTTCGTTTTATTGTAATTTACAGGTCCATTATTTTCATCCTGTACTCAAATCCTGCAAAATCATGAAAAACGTCATGCGAAACCATGGACTATAGTATTTACGTGATTCATCTTTTTTTCAAATCCTCAAATCTTGAAAAATCACACCCGTGTGAAGTAAGTGCTGCAACTCTGCTGAGTTGCACCACGGCATACTATAGAGCGTCGCAGTCCCGCCCCCTCGAGAGACCCGGAAAATAAATCCCCGTTCATTTTCAGAAAGTATTTATTAAAGACGTTTACGCCGCGGACAAAGACAACTGGAGTCGTGACCAAATCATGACGGCACAATGTTTTGGGCAAAACAAAGAATTAGAAAAAAAAAAACAGGTACAACACTTTGTTTTTCTTCTTTGTTTGGGCCAAGATATTGTGTTTGTTGTCATGATTCGTCACCACTCTGCTTCGTACGACACTTGGGTCTATAAAAAAATACTTTGAAATGTCTATGGGAAAAATGCATTGGGATTAATTTCCTGGGCCTGGCATAGTCATGAAAGCTTTTTTTCCAATCCTCTTAAATCATGAGCTTGTAGCATCAGATTTTTTTGCCAATGTTCCCCTCAGAATAGTGATTCTAGGGTTAATGTAATTAATGTAGCAAATACATAAATGAAAATTTGATTTATTACATTAATGATATGAACGAATGAATGGATATTAAATGAAAAAAGTAGCAATCAAAGATTTGGCACTCCTCTGTAGTAACGAGGAAACCCTATACTAGGGGTCCGAGAACCATGTGATCAGAACCATCACTGGCCTCTACACTGGCTCCCGGTTAAATACATATAGTTCAAAATACTCACCTATAAAGCTCACAATGGTCAGGCACCACAATATTTCAAAGAAGTGACAAATGAAATGTCTTGTCGTAGTTTACCGTTTTGCCTCATTCTAGTGTTGTTCTATAACCCACTGAGTATTTACTTTAATAAAGATTGTTATACATTTAAAACCCTCGTCTGTGGTCCTTCCAGGTTCGGACAGGACTACAGTTTGTAGTAAACTCAGTCTTTTACTTAATTTCCATATATAAATGTTTAGGCATTTTGAGCAAAGATCCCAGGAGGAGAGAGATACAAAAGTCAGAATACGAAAGTGAGGCAAGAGGAGACATGGAGCTCATTAATTTATATCGATCAGGCTTAGAGCAATTTATATTATTTTGAGGAAAGACAGGAGACAAACTCTGAACAGAACCAGTATCTACTGGGGCAATTGCCCCAATGGGGCAAATACTAGGGCAATTGACCTTTTTACCAATAAAATAAAGAAACTGTTAACAGGTTAATATATGTTCCGCCACTTTAAAAGCGTAATTGAGTTTACCCAGATAGTGCTGGTTGGCATTTATTGATTCACCTCTTGATTATTCAAACATGAATGGGCCACTACGCTCAACAAGCCCAAAGCTTATTGATATCGGGTACTCAATAAGTTTAAGGATTTTTCCTGGTATCGCTCCATCCCTACACAGCTTATTGATAACGGGTACTCAAGTTTAAGGATTTTGTTCGGGTATCGAGCTCCATCGCTACACATGGGTATCAACGTTTTATTGCTCACGGTCAAGCGGTCCATGAGCTATGCCCATTTAAAGTTTGAATTTTCAGTTGAGTGCTATAGCGCCACCTATTGGACAATGGTTGTGGGCTTTGTGTCCTCGCCGTTTGGCATTGCCCTCTAGGTTGTCCTGATCAGATGGGGTGATGGGAAATCAGGGCAAATCGTCATTTTCAAATTATTGGGAGCCCAAAAAAAAGGAGGGCTACCATATTGCCAAGTTTGACGAAAACCCGACAGCACAGTTCAGCCAGAACTAACATTTTTGGTGGAAGGAGAAGAGAAAAATAAGGGACCAAGAGTCCCTTCGGGCTTGGTCCCTAAATAGACTTGTAACCCAACTGTAGGGAGTACAAACACAGTAAAGAACCTGGGGGTTATCATCTATGAAAAGGAAACAATGAGCAGAAAATGAACCATGTAAATACAACAAATTGAGGGCACCGCAGGGAGTTGAACCCCGTTCTGGTAAACCAGGAGTACCACACCAGTGCCTTAGTTTTTAATTTACAGGTCCAAATCAGTCATTAGTTTCAATTTTGCAATATAATTAAAAAAGAGAGCCTACACACTCAATTTGAATCTTGACTATAATGATAGCCATGCTTATGTCTTTATACAATTGAAAGCCGGAAGACTCACTCCACAAATACCTTAAGGAAAACCCCTCAGACATAAACTAAGAAAATATTTTGTCATGCTCATAAAGTGCTGCAAAGTGCTAAGTGCTGTTTGGGTCATAGGCCCATCGTCAATGCCAAAGTTTTAGCTGCAAATGGCAGCATAAATAAATCACATCAATACACACCACATAATGTGATGTTAACTGACACGATGAAGCTTGCACATTATAAGACATACATCACATCAACCAACATCACATACCTAGCCCTACCCTAACCCTATAAGTTAATTATGTGATGTTGGGATGACATGATGAAGCCTTACTCACAAATGTGAAATGAGACAAGACATAAACACACATCACATACCGGGCCTGTGTTCATAGGTGATGTGGGCTTACGTAATGAAGCTTTACTCACAAATTAGATCTGATAATATAGCACGAACAATGGTCTTATGACCTAGATGTTTGCTGCTGCACTTTTCACTTCAAGCACTTTGAGCGCTTTATGAACATGAACAAAATAGATTTTCTTGGTCTCTGCCCAAGCAGTTGGCCTTTAGGTTTCCGTGGCGCAAGTATTTTTCTATCTAGTTGTCCCATGTAGGAAACATGGGGCAAGACTGTACAATTTATGCCATTTGTGGACGATTGACATAAATTATACGAGGTAGCAGCATTCTTTGCGCCCCAGTATTTGTCAGCAATATTATGAACATTAGTACACAACATGAACAGCAATAAACACAATTCATATGGCGCAATGCCAACAGACGTGAATGACGAGCTAGCCGCAATTGCTGTGAAAAATCACCTTTAAAAAAACCACATAAATGCACATCACATATCGGCCTGTGTTCATATCTGATGTGAACTGACGTGATGACGCTTTACTGGTAAATTACATGTAACAGCTCCAAATGAGAAACTGTACGCGAGACATGACCCGAGTCACACATACACTAGTGAAAAACTAGTGTCATAGATAGGAAAGAAAGAAATAAGAAATTACAATACAATAAAGCAAAATGCGATTAAAAACTCTGAGACCAAAAACAAATAACTTTATTAAAGCAAAGAAGAGAGAAAAGATGAAGGTTGGGTAAAAACCTTGTACGTCCAAAATGGTTACTTTTATGGACCAAAACAACTGATCCAATATTATTAATATAATAATCTGTGTTCCAATGTTATTATTTAGTCACAAGCTCTTGCTGATACTTCACTGGTTTGAAAAACAGAATACTACATGTTAAATATTCAATAATGGATTATCTTTGCCTCATGAGATTGGCCATTTGCTACTTGTGTGTGACACTGTAGCATGACCAAGTAAGGAAATTAATTTACAAAAGGTTGAACTATGGAGATACAAGGTTTCTGCCCAACAGTCAAGGATAATAAACTACACTCACTTACCTTCAATATCAGCACTAAACAAAACTCACACCAACCAAGGAAACAAATGACACAGCGGTCATCATTTGCTTCCTCTTGTTAGTTTACACAGACCTACAGCATAGTAAGCTGTAAACACAGTGTTAAGGGGCTACATGCTACCATAATGACGCAAGACATAAATCACATACCTCCACATCACATTTGTACGCACATAAAAAACACTAGTGAAGAACTAGGGCAATAGATAGGCAAGAAGAAAGACATTATACTTAAATAAAATAAAGCAAAATGCGATTAAAAACTATGACAACAAAAAATAAATAACTTTATTAAATCTAAAGAATAGAAGAGAAAGGAGACACAAGAGAACATACATATGTGATGTGGATGTGGACAGACTTTACCCGTAAATTATGTTAAACGATAAATAAATCACATGCCTCCACAAACATCACATAACTGTGATGTGGACTGGCATTATACACACAAATTAAGTGAAATTATACATGGCGCGAAAGACAACCTATGGTATGGTAGCATGTAGCCCACTTAAACAAGCAGCAGGAATCAGACGGTTAACTAACCTTCACTGATAACAGCACCCAGCAGTGGCAACAGCATAGAGTTCACCCAGCAGTGGCAACAGCATAGAGTTCACACCTCCAGTCCGCTTCACTTTCTGAAATGGCAGGGGAAAAGAAAATTAGTTGTCGGCCTACAGGATGACATTTTGGAAGTCATAACAGTCACTGACAGAGCTGTGTCACCATTATTACACACATTCTAGGGCTATAATCTGCCTTGTGCAACCATTTCTTTTATGAAGCCTAAAAGCTAAAAAGTTCTGTATGTAATTACCATGGGGGGGCTTCCGTCGCTCGGTTGAAGATAGCCGGTATTAATAGAGCCGCGTAGGTTGTATGGCACAATACGTCCCGAGCACCGTACGCCTCGTAATCTCAGGGAGCGTTCGTTGACACCGTTATTCGTTTCAGCTCAGCCGAGTAGACACTCTATTATCAATACCAGCCATCTCCTGAAGACTGCAGCCAAGGTCACCGCATGACACCAAGGTCACATGATCAACCTGTAAGACACAAACATACACCAACATTACTCTTTATCCAGATATTATACATTGTAGAAAACACATCTTTAGGAAATTCTTGCATTTTTCTTTTGCAACCAGATCTTATTTTAATGATGTTTGAGACAAAAAACACTTTCCTGGGGTTTTTATGCGTTTAGATATTTCAGTATTTCAAAGAGTCCATGATGTCATCATGGACACTGGGCTCACTTCCTTCCTGGACTAAATGTTGTCTCAGTAAGACAGCCCTCCCTCTATCCACAAGGAGGAGCAGTGGCCCAAAGCATTGTGGGAATTGTAGTTCAGGAAGGAAGCGAGCCCGGTGTCCATGACATCATGGAGTCCATGGACACTTTGAAATACTAAAATATCTAAAAACACATAAAAACCCCAGGAAAGTGCGTCTCAAAAATCATTCAAATAAGATCTGGTTGCAAAAGGGGTGAAGTGTCTGAGCCACAGTTACAACTTGTTTTACCATTATGTACTAAAGTAAAAGGGTATGGCATCAAAATGCACTTAAAAAATGACCAAATGTAGCTCATTACGCAGAAATGTCCCATATCAAATGTTAGAAAGAAAAAATAATCTGAAAATAGCAGAACTACAATCTCACAATGCATTGCATCACAATGCATTGTGAGATTGTAGATCAGCTACTTCCAAATGGCCAAAATGTGGTTGTAGCTAGCCCAGTGGTAAATTGTGTAGCCAATGTAGCCAAAGGGATATTTTTTTTAAATAATCCAAATCTACAAAACTAGTAGTGTCCAAATAAAATATAAAAGTACAATATATTGTCCACAGTACTTCAGTAGATGTAATTATTTACTTTCCACCTGTTTGTTTGTTTGTTTGTTTGTTTGTTTATTTGTTTGTGTCTCAAAAAGTACCAACACATTCCTCATATTGTTGTCCTTTTTAGAGTCACAATAAACAACCAACAGTCCTTCTATCAACACTAATATTAAAAAAACAACAGAGTTAATGTTGGCTAACAACCATGCGGTTCTAAAACAAACCTTACCTTGTTGCAGCTACGCCCCAAACACACTGCTACGGAACGCGTGCGGTTCCATTTTAAATCATAAGCCCCGCCTACTGTATCCGGGTCTAGACCGTCGGTCATTGGTCCGTCAGAGTGTATGGATCACAGCTGTGTGGAAGGAAGCCGCACGCATGCGCGCGCACACACGCACGCACACACGACTGACAGACAGACAGACAGACAGACAGACAGACAGACAGACAGACAGACAGACAGACAGACAGACAGACAGACAGACAGACAGACAGACAGACAGACAGACAGACAGACAGACAGACAGACAGACAGACAGACAGACAGACAGACAGACAGACAGACAGTTGTAGGGTGGCCAGACGTCCGGTTTCACGCCGGACAGTCCGGTTTTAGACCCACCTGTCCTCCTCCCACCTCAACCTCTGGCCGGACACATAATTGTCCGGTTTTTTGTGATATACAGTGCTTGTGCCATAACTGTCATTTACGTCGTCTGCCTGGGTATTAAAATCTCTGCAGCGCTGCTCAGCTCCGAAGCGAGTGGAGACGTTCGGAGTGTTGCCATGTCCGCTTAATTATAAGCGACTTTGGGCTTGTTTTATATAATAGGCTACTAAGCCTAGTCAGGCTTCTTTTGGGCTTGTTTTCATAGACATGGTTGCTTGGTTCTCTTCCAAAACCTGGCAACACTGCCAGTGGGATGGTCGGTTTGAGCTCTCACAATCAATTTAGTATAGTTAATGCAGAGATAAATAAACCAAATATGCCGAAATGAAAAACTACATTTAATGAGCAATATGGAGCTCGACATCATAAAGAAAGGGAGGCTAAAGCACTGTGAACATACATATAGGCTACTGGCTTCATTCTATTTCTATGTCCTATACACCGATGACCATAAGACTGTATAAAAAACCCCACAAGAAAGAGATTAAACATAAAACATACCGGTATCTAAACATGAAATGAAATAAATTGATTATAAAATGAATGGCCTTTGTGGTACCCTATAGCCTAATTTAAAAATGTTAATTTAATTAGCAAATATATGTTCTCTGTGGACATAATGCTGGAGAGGATGGTGGTGAAAATCAGGTGCAATAGTAGTAGTAATAATATTAATATCTGGGGGGGGGGGGTGCGAGCCCCGCAAAAAGTGTCCTCCTTTCTGAGGTCTTGCAGGTGGCCACCCTAGACAGTTGATGGACAGTTCAACATAATTAATCGGTTCACATTGCTGTCGGTCGGAGGAGGAGGAGGATTTGCTGTGGTGAACGGAATGTTAGTCAAGTCAGTTACAGTTCCCACTGGGATTTCCTGACAGTGTGGGAGGGTGCCTGGGGAGGGAGTTGGCTGAGATCCAGGAAGGTGTTGCTGGCTGCAATGAATAAAGGTTGGGTTTTTTTTATCGTTGAAAATCATGAAAAACAACATAAGTATGTAGGCTATATTAAAAAAATGATGAAAATCTGTTTTTTCGGCGACATATACGTCGAACCAATCATGATCGACTTAATACTACTCATGTAGGCCTATAGCTTAATCGAGAAGCACATCTTTGGAGGTTATACATCAACGAAAAACAGTGGGAAGTGGGAATTCATTGGTATAGAAGGAATAACCTGGGAGAGAAACGGAGCAGAGGACAAACCTAATGAAATGTTGTCCAGCAGGGGGCGTGGGTTTTCCCAGGCTAGGACAAACCGTCACTAAAGAATTTCACGGTGTGCAGTTTTTGGTTTGCCATAAATGAGCAGTTGGACGATGGGCGGCACTATATCTGTATCTACATGACATTATAAATATGAGTCATCTTTGTGCTGCAATTATGGAAGTCCAGTGGTATAAAAAAGTACATTTTTTACTTACTCTGTCACAAGTACGTAAAAGTCTGGAATTCAAAATGTAGGCTACTTGATTAAAAGTAGGCTCCAAATTCATTTCAAGTTTTCAAATTTTGAAAATAGCCGATCTGCAAGCTCACAGTGCGTTGCATCAACACGACACATTGTGAGCTTGTAGATCGGCTTGTTTCAAATGATCTAAATGTATTTATAGGTCTGAAATCCTCTCTCATTGGGGGTCCTTAGCATATATTTTCAAATGGGGGGTCCGCGGGCTATAATTAGTGCCAAGTTTGGGGGTCCTTTACATGACAAAAGTTTGGGAACCACTGCTTTAAAAACCATGATAATATGAGTCATCTCTGCATGTGCTGTAATTATGGAGGTCATGTTGTGCGGGCAGTTTAGCGTCATCATACATGCAGCCAGCCAGCCAGCCTCCTCCAGCCAGAAGCAGCCAGAATGCAACGCAGACCTCGGTGAACTCCTTGAAAACATTCTCCAGTTTGCTGCGACCACTCAGGACATCATTACTCATGCCTGTGTGTGTGTGTGTGTGTGTGTGTGTGTGTGTGTGTGTGTGTGTTTCCGTCTGGAGGCGTTTCCGTTATTTAAAAAGGTCTTTGTTTTTGTGGAACCACACAAGAGTGTTTCTGGGAGGTCACTGAAAGAAGCTTGAACTGCAGTTCAAGCTTAAAACGCACGACTTTGAGGTCAATACGTTTTACACACTTGTTTCTGGAGCTCCACAAGAGACTTACTTTATTAAAGGCAAAAATGCAACGTTTCGACCATCTAGGAGGTGGTCTTCAAACACATATGATAGTTATGTTAACTTTATGAACTAAATACAAATACATTCAACATAAAAAAAAAACCTATTTTAGACCAAAGTAATCCAAGCGGGTCATCCATGAGTAGCTGTCTGTCTGCCTGTCTGAGTAGCTGTCTGCCTGCCTGCCTAATTGTCCATGAGTAGCTGTCTGTCTGCCTGTCTATGAGTAGCTGTCTGCCTGCCTGTGCCTTCCTGCCTGTCCAATTGTCCATGAGTAGCTGTCTGCCTGCCTGCCCAATTGTCTATGAGTAGCTGTCTGTCTGTCTATGAGTAGCTGTCTGCCTTCCTGCCTGTCCAATTGTCCATGAGTAGCTGTCTGTCTGTCTATGAGTAGCTGTCTGCCTTCCTGCCTGTCCAATTGTCCATGAGTAGCTGTCTGCCTGCCTGTCCAATTCTCCATGAGTAGCTGTCTGTCTGCCTGTCTATGAGTAGCAATTTCCATTTCCACCATTTCCGCAATTTCCGCAATTTCCATTTCCGCAATTTCCATTTCCACCATTTCCGCAATTTCCGCAATTACCCCCCCCCCCCCCCCCAAGCTTTCATTTTCGTTCGAGTAATAGTACAACTCTAATAGTATTACTTATAATAATGTAATTAAAGATAACTTCATTCAGATTTATTTATTTTTATTTCATTTTCCAGATTTTTTTTTTCTTCTTTTTTTTGGATTTTCATTGGTGGGCCAGTCATAATGGTCCCGCGGGCCTGATGTGGCCCGCGGGCCTGAGGTTGAGTATCACTGATCTATTCTATAGTCCCTCTACAACAGTGGTTCCCAAACCTTTTCTTGTCAAGGACCCCCAAATTTACACTTTATTAGCCCGTGGAACCTGAACTTAACCCTAACCCGAACCCCATAAGAGAAGATTGTTACGGATCTAGCAGTAATCTAGAATGATCAATTATATTAATAAAACTGTGAAAATGAAGTTGAAGAATCACTATAAATCTAAAACAGGTCAGAGTATTTCATCCAGTTGTAAACAAGGAAGTGGTCCGGGTCTGCGACCATTTGATTGGAGGAGACAATGTCATAAGGTTGTCTGTACCTCATTTCAACTGCCGAAATCTGGGATTGAACCAGGGACCTTTAGATCTTCAGTCTAACGCTCTCCCAACTGAGCTATTTCGGCTTGCAAGTGTCAAATCCAGCATTTTTTTTTTTACATTGACTGTTACTACTTGTTACTTCTTAAACAAAAAAACTCATAAAGTTTTTCACCCAGGGAGATCAGCCTAAATAAAGTTTTTCACCCAGGGAGATCAGCCTAAGAGTCATAGGGTTTGCTGTACCTCATTTCAACTGGCGAAAGCCGGGATTGAACCAGGGACCTTCAGGTCTATCAGTCAAACGCTCTCCCAACTGAGCCATTTCGGCTTGCTAGTGTCAAATCCAGCATTTATTTTTACATTGACTGTTACTTGTTACTTCTTAAACAAAAAAAACTCATAATGTTTTTCACCCAGGGAGATCAGCCTAAGAGTCATAGGGTTTTCTGTACCTCATTTCAACTCCTGAAAGCCGGGATTGAACCAGGGACTACCAACTGCGCTATTTCGGCTTGTAAGTGTCACATCCAGAATATATTTTTCAATTGATTGTTAGTTCTTAAACAAATAAACTCATACAGTTTCCCCCCAGTGAGATCAGCCTGGGAGTCATACGGTTTTCTGTACCTCATTTGACCTGCTGAAATCCGGTTCCATTTTTACACTGTCAAAGTCACTAACTAATACTATCAACATCCATCTATTCTATATACCCTCTACAACAGTGGTTCCCAAACCCTTTCTTGTCAAGGATCCCAGAATTTACACTTTATTAGCCCGTGGAACCTAACCCTAACCCCAACCCTAACCCTAACCCGGCTATAATCCATGGTCAAAAATGATGAAGTGATTTTGTCTTTTTTACAAATCCCCGTTTCTACAGGCCATGGGCTATAGTCCATGGTCTCGGAGTGATTTTCGTCTTTTTTTCAAATCCTCAAAAATGATGAAAAACGGCATGCTAGTGTACCCTAACCCGGCTATAATCCATGGTCAAAAACGATGAAAAATGAGGATTTGAAAAAAAGACAAAATCACTTCCTGACCATGGGTTATAGTCCATGGTGTCGGAGTGATTTTCGTCATTTTTTTCAAATCCTCAAAAATGATGAAAAAACGGCATGCTACAGTACCCTAACCCTAACCCTTGATCGTAGGAGATAGTAATGTAGGACTCTACAGATCAAGTGCTATCCAGTCATAAAGTTTGAACACTTGAAGAAACTACTACAGAAAACTGGAAACACTGCATCCTATCTATAGGAATGAACAATCGACAGCAGAGGAAAACAGAAACAGGACGGAAGACAATGAGGCACAAGTGTGGCCTACATGGGTCACATATAATTCGCCCAGCTGGTACCCACTTAAGGCCCAATCAGATCCCAGTTCAAACCCATATAGGCAAACACAGGTGGCGCATACATGGTTCTGAAATAAAATGGCCCATTTGGATACCACCTAAGACCCACTTAGAAACCCGCATAAGCCCATATGGGCTAACACGGGTGGGCCCTTTGTGAAAACTGGGTGCACGGCCCACTTGGAACCCATGCCCATAGCCCATGTCAAAACCCAAGTGGGGCCCAGATGGACATGTTAGCTGGGTGTTGATTCACAGCTGATTCATAGCAGCTGCGCTCTGAGGCTCCTTCTCACTCAATCAACACAGCTGAGCTGTCAAAGCCGACCATGTGCAGTGAGAGGAATTCAATATAAGCTCCGTCATCGTACGAGTACCTCCGTGTCTTCTAGCCAAAATAATAGATCTACAAGCTTACAACGTGGTGTGGTGATGACGCGTACTATGGCTGCTTGTTCTCACAATGCTTGCAGACTGTTTTGGGGTTTCCCTCCAGTAGGCTAGGACAGTGCGGTGCACAGCTGATCAGGTGCGGACTGTGGAGTGATTTATTAAATCTCTGCTGTTATATAGATATATATATTTTTTTTTTCAGGAAATTAAGTAAACCTTATATAATTAAAACAAAGCAATAATGCCTCATCAAAGTTGGTGTTGTGACTTTATATATTGTCAATTACTTGCATGAGAGGGGGAGAGGTGGTCACGGTGGAGTTAGTTGCTTTAATAGAAAGTTTGAGGGTCCAATGGAGTTAAGAGGTACGCGCTTTTCACTACTTATTCGAAACAACACACAAGACTAGGGTGTTCAGTATAGTTCAAAATTACGTGGTTTCCTTCTGACAGCAACGAAATGTCTCAGGGCTAGATGTGCCATCATGCTGGTTTGAAGCACGGGTAGATGAGCCGTTTCAACCATGCATGAAACACAGTAGCCTATCTGTTGGCATATAAGGGCATTAGTAAAGGAAGGAATCACTATAACCCCTCCAGATCCTTAAATCCCATCCCATTCATATTCAGTTAATTATGTTTTTGGCCAGGGGTTAGCTTGGTTCGTCAGGCTGCAAGTCGCTATATCCTCTAAGTCACAAGTAACCTGCTAAGCAGCAGTATAGATACAGATAGGTGACAGTGGGGTTTTGAACTCCTTGCAGACACCAAGTAGCCTATACTCTTATAATCCACCGAGACACTGCCTGATTTTAAATCATAATGTATTATCTTGGAGTTCTTTTTGACTTTCAAACTTTATGCAGTGGATAAAGACAGGTAAGAGTGGGGTTTGAACTCCCAACCATTGCTTCAACTTCTCACCCATGGCAATTGAGGCCTGCCTTACACCACACTAGTATGTATTCATAATTTCATTCATGGATGAGTAGATGGCGCCTCTTCCAGGATTTACAAAATACAGATAATGTGGAATGGGAAACACATTCAATCAAAATCACAAACACCATCATCTTACCATCTTTACGCTTGGCATACACCAAATCCAATCTGAGGTTTTCAATCCTTGGTTAACATTTCTCGGTTACTGCAAAAGGATGTCGCTGACTAGATAAAACAATAAACATTTGACAATGAGCCTGTGAATTACAATTGCACAGCATTGTAACAAAAATAATGACAATATCCCTTTAGAGTGCAAAACATGAAATAGCCTAGGTAAATGATCAACTCTCTTAATCACAATGAAAATATATTTTATATTCCTTTTAACAAACATGAAATGTACCTTTTAGTCCATTCACCATTTCAAGGTCAACTTCCTTCCTGTTTCTAAAAGTGGAGATAAAATTAATTAAATTTATATTCTTTTAAGCAAAGCACAGTAAAGTTGTCAGTTGTCAACCTTTAAAATGACATACCTGTACTGCACTTGAGGCAAACTTGCAGGTGAGAAATAAAGTTTAATGTGTTCCAAGCCTGGACAACATAGGTGAAATAAGTGAAGAAAAATAACTCAAAGAAGATAACTTAACAGAGATGTACTGGAGTCAACCTCTCCCCATGGCAGCCCACTCTCTACTGGACCATTTCCCCTTTATATAGACTCCTGACTCCACCCCTGGCTAAGCAGTCAGCAAATCACAAAGCATTTAGCAACACCCAAGATGCTCCCCCTAAAGCAATCAATCAGAGCTCTCTTCAGGCAATCAAGGCAGGCAATTACAGCATCTGCATAGATAAACACAAGTATATTAGATTCACATGTCACAGCAGAATGTGCACCTTCTGTGGGACTGAGAATCAACCTGTTGCGCTGTCACAATATGACCAATGTAAACATTTAAAGGACCAGAATGAAGTGAAATAATGGGCGCGTTCGGAAATAGCACACTGAGCGCACTGTGCAATGCAAACTAATAGGCGAGTGATGCCTATTAGTTGCATCTGTTGGGCCTTTCATACAGAAAATAACACTTAATTCTGGCCACTTTATATGCAAGGCAGTGCAATTGATTTGTTACAGGGAGTAACAAATCCAACAACCAGGTAGTATAGGACCAGATGATTGCATAGCCTCGGTAGCCTGCAGGCTTTTATTTCCGTTCACATTCGGCTAAAAAAGAAAAGCCTGGGGAAACCCACTGGAAAATATAGCATAGGAAGGAAGCCCACTTCCTTGTATTTCCAGACGCTCTTAACACAACGAGTGCTACGTGATATCCTATCCGCTTGATTAGCCCTGACACTACACTGATAGCATTGGACGACCAACCTTTTCCAAGGCCGACTGCAAATGTTCTCTTATAGCGAGAAGCACACCGCAAAGAAAGCTTATTCTGTCCACTCCAATTATTTCATCTCCATTCTGGAGATATTTACCTTTATGTAAACCTGCTTTTGTAGTAACGTACTCTTCTTGAACAGAAAGCCTATAGCTATAGGGGCCATTTTATGTCAGATGTTGACAGGCAGTTCGAAAAATGAACACAAAAAATATCCCATACATACTATACACCGGATGAAAGACCTGAACGTCTACTTTTATGAGGAAAAAAGTACACATTGATGATCCCACCTACCCTTCGTCAGTAATTGGCTTTTGTATGAGCTACAGAATGAGCATAAGGACTGAGGGAACATATTGCGGGGCTACATTTACTGTTTTGTTTATTTTTTATGACGATGATGATGACGGATCGGAGATACGCCAGGCGAGCAGATGAAACAATGCAAAGACGCGTTGTCATTATTTATCCATCTATGTATACCTTGTCTGTCACTGTGTATTTTCGCAGTCAGAGTTTCGCGGTCTGAGTGTTAATCCAGAGCGATCTACAGTAAACAAAAACAACACATGGTAATACATCTACTTTGTCACGTAGTCATTATATCAGTCTGGCACTGCAGGATTACTTACTTACTTACTTACTTACTGACAGACAGACAGACAGACAGACAGACAGACAGACAGACAGACAGACAGACAGACAGACAGACAGACAGACAGACAGACAGACAGACAGACAGACAGACAGACAGACAGACAGACAGACAGACAGACAGACAGACAGACAGACAGACAGACAGACAGACAGACAGACAGACAGACAGACAGACAGACAGACAGACAGACAGACAGACAGACAGACAGACAGACAGACAGACAGACAGACAGACAGACAGACAGACAGACAGACAGACAGACAGACAGACAGACAGACAGACAGACAGACAGACAGACAGACAGACAGACAGACAGACAGACAGACAGACAGACAGACAGACAGACAGACAGACAGACAGACAGACAGACAGACAGACAGACAGACAGACAGACAGACAGACAGACAGACAGACAGACAGACAGACAGACAGACAGACAGACAGACAGACAGACAGACAGACAGACAGACAGACAGACAGACAGACAGACAGACAGACAGACAGACAGACAGACAGACAGACAGACAGACAGACAGACAGACAGACAGACAGACAGACAGACAGACAGACAGACAGACAGACAGACAGACAGACAGACAGACAGACAGACAGACAGACAGACAGACAGACAGACAGACAGACAGACAGACAGACAGACAGACAGACAGACAGACAGACAGACAGACAGACAGACAGACAGACAGACAGACAGACAGACAGACAGACAGACAGACAGACAGACAGACAGACAGACAGACAGACAGACAGACAGACAGACAGACAGACAGACAGACAGACAGACAGACAGACAGACAGACAGACAGACAGACAGACAGACAGACAGACAGACAGACAGACAGACAGACAGACAGACAGACAGACAGACAGACAGACAGACAGACAGACAGACAGACAGACAGACAGACAGACAGACAGACAGACAGACAGACAGACAGACAGACAGACAGACAGACAGACAGACAGACAGACAGACAGACAGACAGACAGACAGACAGACAGACAGACAGACAGACAGACAGACAGACAGACAGACAGACAGACAGACAGACAGACAGACAGACAGACAGACAGACAGACAGACAGACAGACAGACAGACAGACAGACAGACAGACAGACAGACAGACAGACAGACAGACAGACAGACAGACAGACAGACAGACAGACAGACAGACAATTAATGAAGCATATCTACAGAACATCAGGTGTAAGCTGCAGGAAGAATGTCCTGACCATTCATGACCTTAAATGTCTAGAGGATTATGGAAGCCCTTAATAATGGCAATTAGGGATGCTATGGTGTGCACTCTGGTCTGAGTGGGTGGGAGGTGTGTGTGTGTGTGTGTGTGTGTGTGTGTGTGTGTGTGTGTTTTTTTGTGTGTGCAGTGCGCGTGCGTGTGTGCATGCATGCGTGTGTGCAGTTGGTGTGATCATAAGAGTTTCTCATTTGTTATACCTAAGGAAGGTATAATCCCTTATTGTTGAATGATTCGGGAGTCTCATGTAATATCTTTTCCCACGGCGCGTACAGTATGTGAGGATCTCTTCCCCTGCATCAAGCCCATGACCAACAGCCGTGCAGATTGTTTGGTGTGCTTTGTTGACGCATGAGGAATTTTTGCTGTTTCCAAGTTTGACATACAGGTGACTATCACAAAGTCGTCGTCCCCCCCCCCCCCCCAAGCTTTTATTTTCGTTCGAGTAATAGTACAACTCTAATAGTATTACTTATAATAATGTAATTAAAGATAACTTCATTCAGATTTATTTATTTTTATTTCATTTTCCAGATTTTTTTTTCTTCTTTTTTTTTAGATTTTCAGTCATAATGGTCCCGCGGGCCTGATGTGGCCCGCGGGCCTGAGGTTGAGTATCACTGCTGTAGGTCGTCCTCAGATGAGCTCCAGCTCCGTCGTTGCTTCCAGTCATCCCGGTTCTCCATACATCTGGCCAGTTCGTTGGTGCTTTGCGCTCCTGCGTCTTCCTTGAGTACATCCTACATATGTTAATGTGGGACGTCCTCGTCACCGGTGTCTGTGTGTTGGTTCCCACAGCACTTCCTAGCGGCAGCTCTTGGTGTCTTTGGTAGTGTCCTGCTATAGTCTCATTCTCCTGGCTGCTACTTCAAATACACACCGTGTAGCCTCGGCCGGGAGGCTAACCCGGGACCTATATGTATCCGAAAGGCGCAAACATTACCAGTCGTCTGAAGAGCCAGGCCCGATAGGCAAGCAGCAACGCCAACGCAGCACCCTTTAGCGGCTATCTCTCCTTTTGCACCTACGTGATGTGCATATAGATTTTATATGCACATCACGTAGGTGCAAAAGGAGAGATACTATTCTAGTAAAGGAAAACAAATGCATGACAAAAGACCAATAATGCAATACAGCTATTGAAATAAAATGTTGCATTCATTAGGCCTATAACAAAAGACCACAAATTCAAAACACCTGCGGTGTATAATAAGATGAATAGTTGATAAAGTGTGTCTCTTTAACCATGTAAACCCTTTATACTTAGCAAACTGGACACTGCTCTTGGTGCTTATATATATGCTCTATACCAAAAAATACAATCTACAAGCTCACAAATATAGACTGTCTATACAAGCTCATAACAAGTCACTTGTTATGAGCTTGTATAGACGGTCTATATTTGGCAACTTAACTATTACCTCCAGTATAGGGATACTAGGGTTCAAGTGATTAGCAGCAGGTTGTAAGGCTGCATTCAATACAATATCTCATAAATGACCTATCTTTGTGGTACCAAACTGTCTTTTCAATGATGTGTAAACGAGGGACAATTCTGGTGTCAGGCCTGCTGGTCAGGCTACTGTAAATGTATCAGCATATAACTTTGTTTTGTATCTATCCCATACTTAAGGTCAAGGATTCCATGTGAATGTGATGTCCACTTATTTTAGAGAGCCAGACGTTCAGATATGGGTCTTATACAGGGCTTAAAGCAAAACAAAACCCCAAGACTGAAAATGACTTTTTGCAAATCTGCACTGATCTCATTAAATGACCCCTATGAAATCCTCAGGGCTGAAATCAGTCCCCAGGACTGAGAACTTTAAGCCCTGGTCTTATATTAAACGGGTAAAATAAATTAAAATCTTTTGTCTGTGGAAATCCATTCTAAAGTTCTTCCCATTTTATGTTCTACATTGATTAATTACCTATGGTTATGCTGCACATGAAATGTTATTTCTAACACATCTGTATAGCTTGTGTTTAGTGTTAATTTGTTGTAAAGTGATTAAATCAGCGATGCTGAGTCAACTCCCATGGGACTGCCACCCAGTCCCATTACAAGTGTCCAAGACAGAGTATATGCACTGTAAATCACTGTGAGATACATAATCGGCAACGGATGTTGACAAGAAACAAGGTGCTATTGCTAAAAGCCAACATCCGTGGAATCCCGTGGATCCAATTAATCTACACTCACTAATGCCAAATTAGTGTGCTTCATCGTGTGGCGGCGTCACATGCCGAAAATATCCGATCTACAACCACGTCACATCAGCAATCTTTCATCAGCTTGAAGATCGCCTTTTTTGGTGCAAGACACCGGCAAGACCGCCATACGACAAATCAGAAACAGAAAGAAGACGATTTACACGCTCAACATGACTCATAGGTGTTTTCGGTATAAATCATGATTGTGTTTAAAGGTATATTCAGTGATTTCACTTAATTCAAATATCACTTATTTCTTTGTTTTGTTGTGATAATCCTCTCTACTATAGAGTGTGCTGACCATATAAGGAGTTCCTCCCTGTCCCCAGTTAACCCCTGGGGGTCAAAAAACCTTAGGTTTCGTTTTTGACTCTCTATCCTGATTGGACGAAGGCTTAGGTCCCACAGCCAAAAACGAAACCTAAGGTTTTTTGAGTGAAATCACTTACTCTACCTTTAATGACTTTTGGGGCCCTATTTTCGCCGGTGCCTTACCCGTTATCCCTAAATCCTTGTTACTATTTTGAAAAACATTTTAAAATACTTCAAAATGCAGTCTACATTGACACATTGTGATCTTGTAGATCAGCTATTTAAGATGTTTTTCAAAATAGTAAAAAATAAAACAATAAAGAGCACAGAAGTCACTAAAGAAAATAGGCCCCTTACACTTTTGAGACCTGGATGTGACATTTTCTGACGATTAATGAAAATATCTAAACTGAGTACACAAGGTTAGAAATACGTTCCGTTCCCATGGAAACCCAGCCATGTTTGGACAAAAGAGATACATTGAAGACATTTTGATATTTGATACTCAGAGACTGAATCAGATTTTTACATGGTGTAATAATAAAAACATTGATTTTAATTAACAAGATTCTGTTGTACCTATAGCTTTAGTCATAAAAAGTACAGCATGTTTAATAATTTGTGTTTTTTTTTTACAAACTCTCCTTAAAAAATAGATTTCTGTACAAAAACTTTTTTTCTTTTGCACCTACTTCAAGTTCAGCAGCACAGGATGAAGGTGGTGGGTGATATTAATGAAGAGGATGACAACAAAAATGTCAACTCAAAATAACGTTATATTTTCAACACATCGTCGTCACATTTGGGAGAAAGACCCTTTAGCTCAATCAATTCAACACGTTTATCATTGCCGGTTTTCAGGAAGTGGAATAAAGAACCTATAGTGTTCCAATGCATCCAAAGCAGGTACAAGTCACAAGCTTGTGGCAATACTTTAAAACCAACAGAAATACTTAACTACTTCCAACCTGGCAGCCCAATTTCCCCAGAAGCAGCAACATGGGGAACAGCTATAAATGGCAGATTTCTAAGCTCACAACGTGCTGCATTGCAATGCTATTTGAGCTTGCAGATTGGCTTATTTTCATATACATTGCATGACACTGTCATAATGACAAAGTATAAAACAGGGCAATCACAAAATAAAAACGCAAAAAGATTAAATTAGGAGAGAGACGGTTTCTGCCCTCAGGTTTTGTCCCAAACGTAACACACTGGTATGTGGAAAACATCATTTCTTTGAGTGACGTATGATGCAGTTCCAACTCTAACCAGGAGGGACTTCCTTTGCAGCTTATGAGAGTTTGTCACACCCAGCCTATATAGAGCTGTGAGCTCTATTCAAGACATTGACAGGGAAAGGTGTACTGAGGCAAGTTTCTATAGTCATTCTTTCTTTGGCACTCTAACGGTTTAAATATCTACTATACTTACATGATACATCTGCACTGAAGTTTATAACTTTAAACGGATTTATAAATGCACTTATAATAAATTAGTTTACACACTCGGTTGTACACTCTCAGTTACAAATGGATAAAACCTTTTGGGATTTTACTGTGTACGAAAAACAAAACGTTAAATGATGCATGTGTGACTTGAATTGTTGTAGAGTAGTTTAATTTTGCAGCTATACGTAGCTCTGCCAATAATTGACTTCCATTGCATTATAAACAAAACAAAAACTATACATTTAAAAATGTCAAGGCATCCCTTTAAAGATATGTCATATATATAAATGTGCTCTTTTTGTTGAATAACTCACACCGGGCACTATAAAGGCTTTCAGGGGGCACACATAACTCATTGGGGGAATCACAGTGAACACAGCTGGCCTAGTTGCAGTATAATGTACTGCTGCAACCAAGAAGACATTAACACTGTGTTGATATTTCTGAGACAGGACTCTCCACAGGCCAATACTGAAATTATACTGAAACGAACACTAAAAATATATTTTTTATATATTTTATATATATTTATTTTTTATATATTTTATATATTTCTTGCTTACAAGCTCAAAGGCTATTTTATCAAAAAGAAAATAACATCTGTTTGGTGACTAATGTGGTTGTCACATTAATTAATGAGATATATTTAAAATTAGTTTATTTTACTTTGTTTTAAAAGCAGCTGTTTTCTTCTGCGCACATTTGGCAGCCTGAATTTAAAACTGCCATGCTAGCTTGTTTGCATAGGAATATTAAGTGACCAAAAACAAAGAAGCAATCTTCAACAAAGTGTCTGTATAATATTCTCCCACAATGTGCGTCCATCTTAGCTTCAACAAGCGACACACTGTTTTGCTTATAGAGTAGGACCATACATAAAGTAGGACTTATTTTTGCTGCTGTAGGCCTACCAAGTGTCACATCCACGTTATCACGACAGGCAAAAGTCTGGCCACGCGAGGCTATGTCACATGATGCACCAAAAACAGCAGATCCACAAGCTCACTTGTGAGCTTTCAGCTCTGCTATAGTCAGTGCACGACATGCTGCGTATCGTATCCAACTATAAATCAGTAGGCCTATCTACAATCACAGTTTGAACCGATTCGGCTTCGTACACAACTACACAACAAATGTTCGGTCCATGTGCGATGTCTGATTGCTGTTTGATTGCTGCTCCAATTCATTTTCAATGGGAGTCACATGCATTTGACCAAACATTTTTGTTTGATGAGCGGGGAGCAATCAGCAATCAAACACATGTTTGATCAAACCATGTGACTCCCATTGGAAAAGCATTGTGGTGGCCCAAAAAAACGGCCAAACATTGCTTGATTGGTGTTTGGTACGTGTGAATGAGGCCTTAGTCTTGTCTGCACATATTCCAAATCTCAACAGCAATCACAACTGTGGTGCCTGATTCCTTTTTCAGTTCAATCACCTCTCAAAATGTAAGCTGAATTTATTTGCTTTGCTAGCTTTGTTATAATTTATTTTCTAGATAGGCTGGATATGACAAAACTCTCATACCAAACATTTTCAGCATTTTGATTAGTTCACCCAGTGTCAATGTAATCCTGGGCAGTGGGCACTACACTTCCTCTGCCAACCTGGGCCCCCCCCCCAGGTTGGCAGAGGGGAGGCAGTTTAGAGACCAAGATTACTGCATGTTTTTTGTGAGGGTACACTGGGAGAACATGCAAACTCCACACAGAACGGCCTTTTCACCAACCCCGCCTCGGGTATGGGCACTGATGATGCGGAGGAGGGAACACGCCCCCAGCGCCCACAGCATCTCCAGCGGGAATCGAACCCAGGACCTTCTAGCTGTGAGGCGACAGCACTACCGACTGTGTTTTGTTGGCCATTCAAAAATGGAAGATCTACAAGCTCACAATGTGTCACTTCGTCCCACGCTGTGAGTTTGCACATCTATTTTTGAACATTTTTAAAATGTTTTGAACGTGTGAGAACTACTGATTTAGAATTAGTAGAATCTGCCTCATCAGGTCTTAATGTCGTGTGTGGTATTTTGTTCCCATTTTTTACATTGCATTTCTTTTCCTACACCCCCCGTTATCGTGACACTTCAGGTGTGCATAAATGATTTCTACATCACTGAATTAATTGAGAAGTGAATCCCAAGCTTGGTACTATTTCTCTGACAAAATCACTGCTGGATCCATTTTCTTTTGTTGTTGCCCACCTCCTATTGTCCTTCGTACGCTATAATATTAATTATGAAGAGAGGTCGGGCTGCCAGGCCGAGAGTCCCCAAGAGAGACTTTAGATTTTCTTTAGTGTGTGAATGAGATGCCTCGTGTAGATGGGTTATACTGTAGATGTACTTGAAAGCTTCATTGAAAACAGTACTGCACAGTAAAATCATCATTGTCAATTTAACTCTGAGAGTGTACAAATGTAACCAAATGAATGGGTTACATTTGTACACAACACACTCAAAGAGTTACAAATGCATGAATGAACATGGAAGGTTTTTCCATTTTAGGAGGGATAATGATGCGAGTGAAGATTAAAAGGCCATGTTTGGATTGTGAAACATTGATTACATGAATGGCATGAAGATGCTTGAAAGACACTGGAATCTGGTACAACTGTGATCTAAAGGAAGTGAAGCATCTTATGAAAAATAAAAACATTTTGAGAGAACACTGCAAGGAGTAACAAGCTTGGCAAGTGATTTTCAAGAAGCTAAGTGGTCATTAAATTCTGCTATACTTTTATCTGCGGTGGTAACATACTTTAACATGGAAATGGTCATGAACTAAATAAAAGTGTGACTTCATGGCAACACTTGCTAAGCTTGTTATTATTCTTTTCTTTACAGTGGATTTCCAGCATTGATAAGAAGCATGTCACCTGTTCTCTGCAACACGAGGTATTTCTCGAATGATGGAGGGGTCGGGGCGATGATGGGGCAAAACATGGTTGACAACATTAATTGTGCCTGTTGTCTTCATGTCCATATAAATAACCACCTTTTTAGGCCAGATATCACTCACACTCACACACACACACACACACACACACACACACACACACACACACGCACACACAGTCAAAAAAGAAAAAAAAAAAGGTGTGTTAAACAGCACATTTTACAGGAGTAACTCAAAGTTGCTGTCCCTAATCACACAGACGTGCAAGGCTCAATGTGTTGGGGGGGATTAAAAAAAACCAGTGTTGAAGATGTACTATAATCTTGAATATACTCAAATTGCACGAGTCACGAGTGCAGTTAGGGACAACACACTATTTTTAACACATCTTTTTAAATAGTGTTTCGTAATTAGAGAACATATCATGCAGTGTCTGAATGCTCATACTGTTTTTTGTTTTGTCTTGTATTATAGAGATAAAATATTCTTCAGATATGCAGTCTATTTGGTAGACATTGGCTCAGAATGAATAGCATAGGCTTCATACCAGCAAAATGCTATTAATAAACACAAAAAATTATTGTTCCATATTATGAAACAATGGTTTAACAGTGTTTGAGCTGGTACTAGGCTTATACAGTAAAATCATGTGTCAATTTAAATATAGAGGTTTTCTTTTTGGATAATGGGTAAAAAGAAAAAAACGGAGGATTGAATAATATTTCTTGTTCTACAATGTGGTGTTGGCATGCAGTATGAGCAATCAGACACTGCCACTGGCCTAACAGTACAGTAAGTGGCAGAAGAATGTGACACAAGAAGCTAAAAGAGGTCCATAGGAAAAGCTGATCCCAACTCTGGTTGCTTATAGGCACAGTGGTTCTCAACCTGTGGGTTGAGAACCCCCCCACATGATTCTTTTTTTAGGGAGGGGGTTCCCATGATGACAGTAAAGTAGTGGCAATTGAAGAACTTTCAAAAGTAATCAAACTATACAATAAAAACTGGTTAAACATTGGTCAAATTGTCAAATGATAATAGAATAAGAGGCAAACAATGTGAAAATAGCTGATACACTACAAGCACGTACTGTAGATCGTCTATTTCAAATATGATCCAGTTCAAATATGATTGGTGGGTCGCAGACTCGTGGCCTGAAAAGGTTGAGAACCACTGGGTTACGTACTCTAGCATGTTGTTGACATGGCAACAAAATAAACGGACAGTTTATTTTCTGTTTAGTTACAGAAGGTAACGATGATATCATGTGAACACACCTGCCAACAGGGGTGCAAAACAATATAAATGTGTTGTATATACAAATGCTCTGTTAACCCTGTATTTAGTCATTTGTGGTCTTTTTAAAGATAGAAGATTTTTCTATTTTCATAAAAAATATCCTTTCTTTTGTATGACTCCCTTTTCAAACCCATTTCAGAACCCCCAAAAAATGATTCATTTGTTCATAACCCATAAAAAAAAACACACTAGTGCAAAATTTGTGCGGTTTTAAGAGTTCATATAAAGTTTATATATTGGAGGCCCCAACAGCGTTTGTTTTTCATTTTTTGGGAAGTCCCATTGAGCTGCTGGGTTGTTGTTGTTTTTTTAGGATATTGTCTGTTCATCTTTATCTTCACTGAAGAAAAATGCTGGAATAGACAATAACTTCCTCTGTTACTGTAGCAACGTGCTCCCCTCGCCTGTCTGTTCCAGCATTACCAACAGAGGTGTCTCTGTCTATGCGTCCGCGTCTGTCTGCGTATTATTCCTGTCAGTCTCTCTGTCAGTCAGATTCCATTTGTTCTGTGGCAGATCGGTAGAGAAAGAAACAAAAACAAAAAACATTGTCATTGATTAGTTTTCTAGCTTTCCTGCATTTGGCCACTGTTGATTGCAACAGTCCGCTGCAGGTTGTGTGGCAGACAGTCCACTGTTTGTTTGTTTGTTTGTTTGTTCTTCCACCTGGCCCGGGATCGATCCTGGCTGATCCTGGAACTGAATCTGTAATTTTTTTTTTCATGTGTCTGTAAAAGAGCCCAGCAAATCGACCATTGACATTAAAATGTCTGAAATATTATGCCTGTGTATCTGGTTCAGCACCATCTGTCTTGTAGTATAACATCTAGTACTCTAGGACTAGCTAGTTAAAATTAAAATGAGTAAGTAGTACTTATGAAGAAGTAGTCCAAAACGTTTAGAGTCTACTGCTCAAAACTATAAAATAGTTTTTGGTATTTGTTTTTAGTCTAATTTAGGGGCAATATATAGGTGGAGTTTTCCCCACACAATATAGTATGCAAATATTAGCCAATCACAGGAACACCATTGGGAATTCAGTTAAGTACAGTGGTGAATTAGACCTCCATAACTCTGTGTGTGTACAAATGGAACCAAAGGGACAGTTATGGGTCAATTTGGTACCATTTGCACACTCCCAGAGTTACTGACCTATAAGGGTCCGTTTGGTTCCCAGCTGTCAACCATTAACTGGGAACGACCTGAAGGGCCCCTAGGGGTCCCCGGACGCCGGACCTCACTTTCAAAACCACTGGTTCAGTATGCTATAATCTGTCACAGACAGCTTGTCTGACTCTGAATTGTGCTGATATAGTAGACAACCATTTGATATTCCAAGGAGGCTAAAACAAACTACAAAGTGTTTGACAAAGTGTGTCCTAAGACCATAAACCCAGTAGTTTTGCAGTATTCTTGGAATCCCTAATTCCATTGAAGATAATCTAGTACTCATTTAGTACTTAGATTAAAGTGTCCAGTATCCTGTGCTACGGAGGAGTAACACATACTCACACATATAGTGGTAAACAGCAGTTGGACTGTGAATCACACCACGTGTTGTGGCAGTTCCAGTTGTAATCCATTCCAGTCTGGCGTTTTCCTGCGTGACCAAAATCCAGTTGGAGATTTTGGTCCGGCACCAACGATGGTGGTTGTGTTCAGGCACAAGGGTTCAACAACACTGTCCCATGTGTGTGGTGGTCAGTCACTCCAACAGTAGACAGTAGACATAAGGAAGGGTAGTTGGCTGGGCGATATGGACAGATCTTGAGAGCTTGTCCAAAATAGGCAATCTACAAGCTTGCAATGAGCCCCAACCACAATGAGCTTGTAGACCTGCTATATTTGATATTATTGAAACATTTCTGACAATTTCTGAAAGTATAAAATAAAAATAAAAAATAAATAAAATGTGATTAAAACCAGGAAAAGGCCACACTTTTGCCATGTCACAACATTACGATATCCAAAATCCCAGACGACATCGAGTCTTCCTGTATGTCATGACATCGATACAATGTGGATATACAGGAGTAGTGGATGTGCTTCGCCTGAGGGTGGAACCTGGCCTTGTTCTGACCTTTTGTGGGTCAGCTACAGAGAGAGAGTCTGGTGGGTTCCATTACTGTGCAAACCATGGCCCCGTTTCCATCAGGCCCGGTTCTTATGGTCCATGAGCCAGAGCTCCAAGATTGGAACGTTAATTATGAATTTAGTGTGCAAAACCATACCGATATTAAATTGTTTAATATAAGTAAATTAATATATGATATAACCCTTCCACAGTAGTAGCTTTTTCATATTTTCCTATATAATTCGTATTTTACATATTTAACAAATGTTCTGACGGAAGGTTCTGCCAGTTGGAATCCAACCGGCAACTGGTTCTGGCGTAACATTCCGTCTGATAAGCTTTATTATTGATATCAACCGGATCGCTGATTTGTTTTTTTGTTGTTTTTTTTGCATGGCCTTTCCTTCTTTAGCGATCCTAGACCGGATTGCGCAACCGTGCTGCCGTGCACCTCCCTTTCTAAAACGGATAGTCTGGGGAAGGGGAGCGCTTGATTGCTTTACAAACACATGCCGTGCGGGCGTCTAAGCACCGCCCGGCTCATATGACTGTGAATGTGTGGCTCCAGGCAGTCCCGTAAATACACCAAGCGCTATTCTCCCGTCACATAGGCTACTTGCGGAGCAAAACAAGGAAGTGTTGTGGCTCTGGTTCGCTCGCTCTGGTGGCGCAAAGCGTAGATACTTTTGTGAATGTAATAGTTTTATTAGGTTAATATTGCTATATGTTTGTAACCGTTTTAGAAAAGCAATAAGCCACTCGAGGCCCCAGCTTACCGGGTATTTTACACTGGCTGGGAGGTACGCCCCCAGCAAGTGTAAAATACCCGGTAACCTCTCGTGGCTTATTGCTTAATTATACAGGCTGACTCAAAAGCAGAATAACTTGAAATCTACAGAGCTCTCCATGGTTTGGATAAAACGTGCAATGTTCGGAGGTCTTTGCTGATTATCCGGTGGTCTAGAATTCTAGATGGGAATATTGGCGCTTTCTAGAGCAAGGATGGCTTCATTTTAGCTCGCTAGCATTGATGCTATTTATTTAGCATATAAGATGGCCACCCGAACAGGATGTGAGTCCAGTGTGTGTTACATTAAAAACGGCTCAGCAGTCTGCGGTTGGTTCTGCGTCCAGCAGGGGGCAGCAGATGGGTTAAATGCACAATTTCAGAAAACTTCTGAATCATTGTCTTTGTGTAAGTAATCAACTGGGGAAGTTTCATGGTGATAAGTATTAATAAAAAGAATGTGGCTATTCCTATCATACGGTAGGTGAAAATTACAAAATGTGTGATACATATGAAAAAGCTACTCCTATGGAAGGGTTATTATATATTCATTTACTTATATTGATCCTATAAACAATTTAATATAGGTATGGTTTTGCACACTCAATTCGTAATTAACGTTCCAATTTTGGGGCTCTGGCTCATGGACCAGGCTGGTTCCACCGTGGTGGAAAAGGGGACCATTTGTGGGTGCATGAGGGCTAGGTTTGGCTAACCGTTATTCAGGTCGCGGTGAAGGTATTCTAGGTTCTGCACCACTGTGTGCAAAGAGACAACCGGAGGACTAGCAGAGGTTCTGCATGTGGACGTTTTGGCAGAAGTCAAACAACTGTTCTCGATAGGAAGCTTCCGTCGGCTACCGCGCACGTACATTCTTCCTGTTCTGCTTCCTTGTTTAAATAACTGCCCCAAAAAGGAATGGCTGGTCCAAGATTTGTATCACTAAATACTGTAGGAAGAATTCGGTGATACATTGTCCAGGTTGCATGTATAGTATTCCAGAATTATATTACTGTGCAGACTACGCCGACAATGGACCAGCACTCGACGAGGACACTGTTGACGAGTCCAAGTCATCCTTTCCTTTGGGTGTTTCATTGGAGTGTGGCTAAACCACGCTGTTGAGCGACCGCGACGTGGGAGCGTATACTGCACCATCCTCCAGGCTGCGCGCTATACCACGGTGCACACCGTGTTGAGGGTGGTGTCAAACCTAACGGCCTTGGCCTCCGTGGGCTTCATGTTGGTGTCATACATGGGGTTTTCAAAGGATGCCTGGCCATTGGAGCTCTCATGGCCACCAGCGTAGCCATTGAACTGGACCTTGGGGCGCGTTCTGAAAAAAGAAAAATATAAATACAGAAAGACAAACATTTGGCATTACATGAACATACATAAATAAACTAAATAAAGCTAAACACACCTTGCTTTTCTGGCTGCTGAAACACAAATAACAGCGTATTTTAGGGGTGCAAAAGTTAATCGAACTAATTGACTTCATCAATTGTAGAAAATGTATATACTTTTGAAGGACCTATAACGTAAAATTCAACTTTTTCAATTTTGTGGGTGTTTTTCGAGCTTTTTCTATCCCCACAAATATGCAATTTTGAACAATCAGGATTTCTCTTCATATAGGGGCTTTTATGGAAATTGCTCTCAGAAACAGCTCAACTGATTTGGTCGCATTTGTGTCAATGTCACCCTACTTTGTATAATTCCTCCCTCTCTTCAGTCTTCAGTTCCAAATTTGAATTTCCACATTGTTTACAATGTCCGCCATTGTTGATTTTCCAAGCTGGCATGGAATGGAAACAAGCCTGGGTTTATCTAGCATCAGTATTATAATGACTAAAATATTAAATAAGTTGCATATCAGCATCTCCACCACCTCAGGACATTGTGGTATTGCAGCTAAAACAGCTTCAGAAGCAAACACGAAATGCCATGGACTGGTTATATCAGAGTGGTGATTGAGGCTAAAACCATTAGAATTATGTTTGAGGGACATAGATTAGACAATATGATATTAAATATTAAAATATATATAATATAGAATAATCGCATATACCTATCACATTTAGGTGTGTATGGGCAGGCGTGTCAAAATTCGCTGGCCAAATATTTCGCATTTTCAGGTTGTTTATTCGCGTCGCATCGCTAATTCGCCAAAACATGTGTTTTGTAACAAAACTGGCAGTCTAAAAGCTATGCTAGCTAGAGTAGACCCAACCAGACCACAGTGGGTCAACTACAATTCCCATAATGCTTTGGTGCACTGCTCATCCTTTGAAGCCTTGTGTGTTGTGGGGATTGTTTTAAAGGCACAGAGCCTAATTTAAAGTGTGTCATACAGTTATGTCGTTGGCCAAAAATAACACATTTTCAAGTGGAAAAACGTTTGTGATGGTGAAGTATAATTAGAGTTAAGGGTGGCGCTAGAACAAAGGCCATAGGGCAGTTGTTCCCAAACCTTTTCATGTCAAGGACCCCCAAATCGACGTTTATTAGACCCCCATTTGAAAAGATATGCCAGGGACCCCCTTAAGAGAATGTTTTTATGGCTTTAGCAGAGATTCTCAAGCCGTTTAATTTCAAGGACCACCCCAGTTTGACACACATTAGTCTACGGACCCCCATTTAATGGCATTTCTATCTCTGGGACCCCAATTTATATTGTAAAAATCGATGTTAATTTAACGTAAGTTACAGACCCATAAGGGTCCATTTGGTTCCAAACTATCATTTAGCTGGGGACCCCCTTGGAACTCCATCAAGGACCCCTGGGGGTCCCCAGACCCCACTTTGGGAAACACTGCCATAGGGTCACTCAAATGATTAGGGTTCATTTTTGAACATTTTCGCCTATAATGACATGTAGTCAGAATAGGGACGCAGGTTGAAAATGATAAAGATTGTTCATGCCTCATGTTCCAGAAAAATCATTAGATTAGAGTTTATATATTCTGCAGCAGTCCAACTCGGAACAACTCAACTTGGAGTTAATTTGGACTGCTGTAGAATATAAAAGATCCAATAAACCAGTTTTTTCAAGATATAGCGATGCACCGATATGGAAATTCTTGGCCGATACCGATAAAGGCGATAATGATATGTTTTAGTTTTTGTTTCCCCCTTTTGTGCCAGATAAACTAAATAATACATCTTCAATGCTACATGTTTAAGCATTTATTTCATTATTTACATGTCAATTTCAGCTCTGACACTTATTTCAGACCTGCTCTAGTATGTGAAGAGTCTGCCCGTGCTATTAACTCATTTTGGGAAAAAAAAAAGAAAATAATAATTCTCCTCTGGTGAAAAGCTGTAATGTGCGCGATGGCAGGCTCTCAGTCAAATCTGGTCGGATAAATATCGGCTGCTGCCGTCGGTTAAGGTAGGTTTTATTTGCCAATACCGATATTGACCGATAACGGCAAATAATGGTCCGATACGGATATGTGGTCGATACACTGGTGCAATGCATCACTACTTCAAGATATTCTAAATCAAATCATCTCAATATAAGGTCACATTTTGGAGAATGTAGAATATTCCAATAAAGCATAATTTTCTAATATTAATCTTAATATCTAAAAATCTAAAAAGATCACTCCAAGATATTCTTAATCAAATTATGTTATTCCTAATCAAAAAAATCACATCCGTGTGAAGTGAGGGGCGGTGTGTGTGTGTGTGTGTGTGTGTGTGTGTGTGTGTGTGTGTGTGTGTGTGTGTGTGTGTGTGTGTGTGTCAAACAAAATGAGGTTGTTCAACATAAAGATGTAATTGAATAATTAGATACACAATAACTGATAATCAGACTATACAATTGTGGTAGATTACAGTTATATTCTGAGATGTAATTAGTTAGTTCCAACCCCTTTGGGATTACTATAGCAGGCAGGAATGCTGCGGTGGAAACCCATTTCAGCTTTGACCTCATTAAGAGAGAGAGAGGAGAGAGAGAGAGTGTTGGTAGAGATCCAAACCTGGGAATTCACTAAGCCTTCCCTGCATGTTCAACCAATTATTTTACAAAACTACTCTGCAGTGTATCACTGCAACGCACGCACGCATCACACAATTGTTTTCTGAAAGTGATAAGAAAAGTGATCTGAATGTTAGAATCGATAAAATGTTGATCTGTACAATTTCAATAAAGGAAAAAAAATGTTACTCAAGCTTCACATTTTTAAGTTCTACTTCTTCTGGGTTCTGATTCTGAATAATATTTTTAATTTAACATTCAATAAGTCTATTTAAATCATCCATGAACATGATGGAATGTTCCTGGGCTTAACTCCATTATTGCCACTAGGTGGTAGCATAAGAACACCTAACCTGTGCCACCCGTCCACTCTCACTCTACGATCGTCGTTTCATTTCCGGGTTATTCCATAGCTGGTGAGGAGGGAGGCTCTCCATTGCAACCGGAGCAATGCAAAAAGGTAAATTGCCACTTTCATATATGGAGTATACGGTTGTCTACGAACGTAGTTAGCACCTTTAGTACCTTAGCCTAGGGCTACGAATATAATCGTAGATAGCAGAGGAAAAAGTAAAGATGCCTCCTTGGTGTGTATATTAATATATAAATAAAATATTACTTTCAATGATCATAATATCTCTTTCTAGCTTTGTAGAGCGACTATTTTCAGTGCATGACATGGCGCGCAACCAAGTATACCAATTTAGACATTGGTGTAAGTATACGGAGGTGACCACGTTTTCCCCTGGCTGCTCGAGAGTGCTCCTCTCGGCCACACTGAACACGTCTGCCAGAAGCAATGCAAACATATTGGGGCTGCCCGAGTCAACTCATTTAATTGCAATTAACTCACCGTTATGTTAATCGTGATTAACTTTTTTCTACGTCCCCCCCCCCCCCCCCCCCCGAGATCTGTTCTTGCCAGCTACGTTTACAAGCGTAGACAAACGTTTACTGTATATATGAAGGCGCCGTCCGTCTGTTTACCTTTTAGCATTGCTCCAGGTAGTATAGCCCTCCTCCTTCACCAGCAGCGATGCAATTTCTAAATCCAGCTCCGTTGAGCCTCCATTATAACCCCATTTCCAAAGTGCCGTATCTCCAAAGGTTAGAGAGCTGTTCATGGTGAGCCGGCACGCACCCAACAATCATAAATCATTTGTGATTTTGTATCACATCGCTGAGAAAATGTAGCTGGTTTTACTGCTAGCTAAAGGATGTGGGCTGTGTGTGTTAAGTATTTGTAAATAGTTAATATGTTATCTGGACGTTATTATAAAGTTGCGACAATTCCTCATTTACTCATGTTAATAAATGAGGAATAGTTGCAACTTTAGAATAACGTCCCAATAGCATATGTTAACTATTAACAAATACTTAACTCATGTTGGTAAATGAGGAATAGTTGTACTATAACTTATACCTTTTACAGATCGGAAATGGGTGGTACAGAAATTACTTTTGGAAATAATATCACATTTTTGTATCTCAACCTTGTTCCACCCATTAGCTTTTCTGGATGCTATATTTTACAAAAGAAATACCACAGATGAAACGGGGAACCTTTCTTTTTAATTAAATATATCAATAAAGAAGTGCAAAAGCCGTTGTAGGCTATACATAATATGCAATTATGCCACAGGCATTTCTGATGAGCATTACTGAGCTACACAGAACAGAACACAATGAATAGTAGCATGGCATATTCACTCGTAGGCTGGAATAAAAACTGGAATAAAAAAAAAGAAAAGAAAAAAAGCCTGAGACCGACCAGATCTGTACACATTTCTGTTTTCGCCAGAAATGTCAGAAGTACAAGCTCACAGCAAGACACATTGCAATGTGCTGTGAGCTGGGATCTGTCATGATCTGCCATTACTGGCAAATGCCTGCCCCAGAATAGGTGTTCAAGTTAATAATACCCAGAATTTTATAGGGACTTTTAATACATACATCACAGCAATGTCATGGATTGGTGTAATCCAGCATTGATAAACTGTGTACAAAAAAAACCTGAAATGTGTCCAAAAGATAATATGTTTATTTTATATGGTGAGATATTAATTATATTTAGAGAATATAGCTAAAATAAGCTGTCAGGATACAAACGGTTAAATATCTATGATTAATCTAAACTAAAGAAAATGTCAACTATTTATTTTAAATGTGACACTTCCGGTTTGAGCCAGCTTAAGTCCTGTGTGCAGAACATGCTACTTCCGTTTGAGCCACATGAGAGAGAGAGCTTGTGGCTTCACTCAGTAGTGAAGCCCCAAGCCAGTATTCTGAACAAAAGTTACAAAACGTTGATAAAACTCAAAATAAAAAAGTCCAGCAACTGTATTATGCAGAAGCAGCTAGGTGCAGCCAGAGAGACTGTCACCTGACATCGAAGTCTGAGAGTTTAGTGGAGAAATCCTATGGTAGGATGCTGTTCACTGCTTATGCTAACATTAGCTCTAATGCTAGTAAAGTTTAAACACAGGGAAATGCCATTGACTTACAGTCATGATAGCATGGATGTTAATTCTGAAGTGGTCATGTGAATTGAATGAACTTGGTTGATGTTTTATTGTATCTCTGCACAGCAGCTTCATGCTGAATGTTTATTACACTGAGATGCACTTCGGTGTAAAAGCATTTTTGTTTTTACTGCATGTGTCTGTATAGGCTGTCTGCCCTTGCACACACTACTGAAGGCTGCCTACAACGGCTTTTGCACTTCTTTATTGATATATTGAATAAAAAGAAAATGTTCCCCGTTTCATCTGTGGTATTTCTTTTGTAAGATATAGCATCCAGAAAAGCTAATGGGTGGAACAAGGTTGAGATACAAAAATGTAATTTCTGTACCAACCATTTCCGATCTGTAAAAGGTATAAGTTAGGTACAACTATTGTGGGAGTATATGTTTCTATCATTATAATAGGAAACTTGGGCAGGATTTCTCAAAACTGACATCGACTGCATGCAATAGAGCAATTTTGCGTTTTTAAATGAACTTTTAAAATCATTACTTTTATCTCTCCATCATTTTATCTCTTTAAGGGAGATAAATGTCTTGCTCAGCGTGGGACAATGTCGGGTCTCTGCTCTATATATGTAAAGTGTCTTGAGACAACTTGTTGTGATTTGGCACTTTAATTCAACTGAATTGAGAGACTATTTCCCCAACACAATAACCCGGACAATTCTCTATACCAAAGAGAAAGGAAGGAACACTTGTTTCACACTTGTTTCTATAGCTCCAAAGAGACTTACTTTATTTGATTGGCAAACAAATCTGCAACGATTCCACCCGTTAGGTTTTCCCGGGGTGGAAACGTTGCAGATTTGTTTGCCCATCAAATAAAGTAAGTCTCTTTGGAGCTACTGTATAGAAACAAGTGTGCGGATGTTCCTTCCTCCTCTTTGATGTTTGCCTTGATGCAAATGGCCTAAGTACAGGCAATAGATGTGCACACAATGTTCTCTATGCGTGGACAATTACAGTAAGTGTAGCCAGAGCAATAACCTGGGGAACAGCGGGTAAGCTGAGAGGGTGGCATGAAGCGCCACGTGATTGGTCTGGCACTCAGCCTGAATTTTGTTTCACTTCATTGTTCAGACTGAAAGCCCTTCCCACAGCAGCAGTTTCTGGGATGGGCGTTGCCAAAGCGGAAGTTTTCGGTGAACAACCAATCAAAAGTCGTACCAAAGCAGGTGACGTCGTTGTCAATGTGGCTAACCCGGTCGCTGCTAACCAAACAAACACGGTCAACGAGCACTACTAGCATGTTAACAAACACGGTAAAATATGTCGGATGGTGATGTTTCTGTATAGAAACGACAATGTATCATAGGGCAATTTAATAGACAGATTGATACGGTTGCTGATTGGCCGTATAGCCACAGTATCAGATTTCAACTGAGGCTGCTCTTTGAATGGGCGACGTGGCTAGCGATCCAGGGGCTGGAGCCAGGCTATCACATAGCTTGTATTTAATAAAACTCATCTGTTATTGGTCATGCAAAGTTTTTCTCTGATATAATGTTAAATGTTGAGTGGGGAATGTTTGGATAAAGTACATCATTTTCCTGAGGGGACACACATGGTGGTCAGATTTAGAAAATTCCATTGGGAACTTTCAACTGTCCAATATGTCTGGAATGCAGTAGACTAGAATAAGTGAAAGTATAAACATTTACTGACATGAATCAAATGTTACATGGACACTGCAGAACAGGCACGTGTAGAGAATTGTAGCAGGGCTGACATTCCATAAAAGGGCACTTTTAGCGAATTACTCGCGTTTGAGTAAGGATGTGCTGTGATTTGGCCACGGGGGACAACTGGAACCATGTTGACACAGTCAACTGCTTTTACTTTATACTGTACAGTAGCAGTCAGCATGCACCGGCATACTGCAAGGCCATATTGCCGCATCCACTTTGCCACTAGGGTCCACTACCATCATACAGTATGAAGTACATTAAGCTGGATTAATGTTTTGGCTCGGGCAACAGTCCAGTTCTACGAAAATAGCTGATCTACAAGATCACTGCGATGCGTTGAGAGCTTGTAGATCAGCTATTTACGAGGTGGAAACCCTGCACTGTTTTGAAACTGGAGATGTGGAGTACGACATGGGATTTCTAACCAAATTCTGCACAAAAGGCAAAATGCTGCGTTTGTTCAAGTTCAGGAAAAAGACAATTCTCCTGAATGATTATGGCATGGAGAGGGGGTAATTTGCATTTCTTTCACAATAAGTAAATGCGCAAGCCCCTCCTATAAACAGCTATAGTGTGGATTCTGTCTGAACACAAACATTAAATGCCATTGACAATGGATGGCGAATTTACATCATATGTGACCGTTTCTGACCGAGGCTAAGTCATTGATTTTTTTTTGCAATTTTAGTTTTTTCACGTCATATGAAAGCAGGGAATCATAGCTTATAATTGACATATTGGTTGTTCTTTTTGACCCACCAGTTTTGGAGATATTGCTTATAGAGTAATGCCTTGCAGAGAAACAGCGAGTTGAGAAAACAAGCTTGAAAAGTTCACTTCTGTGGACTCTATACAACTACTGTAGCTACATGTTTAAGCATTTATTTCATATTTGCATGTCGATTTCAGCTCTGACATATATTTCAGACATGCTCTAGTTAGTATGTGAAGATTCTGCCTGTGCTATTAACACATTTTGCATTAAAAAAAAGAAAATCAGTTTTTCTCCTCCACTGAACAGTTTTGTCAAAAAGAGTCACATATGTGTCTGAGCAAGTCAAAAATGTATGTTGGTGGGAACCCTTGGCCAATAATTGATGATGATTTATTAAAAAATAAAATTACAGACGGGTTAAAGGGCAGGGGCTCAAGCCCCCTTTGATGCATGTCTATGTGCACAGGTGCCTGCTGCAGTGTTCAGAAGAAGCCTATCTGTATACACATAATATTCTTTTTACAGACAACCCTCCGTCTCATAATGAGCATTACTGAGGAGCAATGTCATGAAGATAAGGTTGAAAATGGTTGAAAGGATGCAGAATGCATAATACATCATAATTTCGGTCAGTCTTCAGTTGTGCAGTGCAGCCTTACGTGAAAGCATGATGGGAAAAAATGGACAGGTGTCAAGTCTTACCTGCTGCCAGGCCCCCAGTTGTCTTTAGGTCTCTCGTTGTCATCAGCTGTGTCAGCAGACAATGCCCTGCATAATACAACCACTGGCTTTAATGTACAGCATATCATAATATACAGTATAGCACACGTGCTAACTGTCAGATTACACTAGCACACTGCATGGCTGGCATACTTTATGACTCTAGCACAGTGGTTTTCAATCAGTGTTCATGGGGACCACCAGTGGTCCTTGAGGGGGTTCCAGGTGGCCCCCAAAATGGAGAGTTGGTAACCAAATGGACCATTATAAAAATTAAACCAAATAGTTTTGGTATAATTTTACTCTCTCAAGAGTTAAATAGTTGTTAAACATTTGCATTACTTAATTTAAAAGAAGTCTAAACAATTAGAGAATGTAGAGGAATTGATTTTTTTATCAACTTTTGCCTGTTATCTCTCCTCCTTATCCAACGATAAGAAAATATTCTTTAGTTTTGGGTCTGAGAGGCTAAATCTCATCAAAATGAATGCTATGGTCCGTACGGCTCAAATGCCCAATAAATAATGGGCCCCGATATGAAAAGGGTTGAAAGCCACTGCTGTAGCTTAACACACTAACAGGCTAACAGGCTGACAGGCCTGTCAGACTGCTGTGAAGGCCGGAATGGCCTTCGCGTTTGAGTAAGGACGTGCTGTGATTTGGCCACGGGGGACAACTGGAACCATGTTCACACAGACAACTGCTTTTACTGTATACAGTAGCAGTCAGCATGCACCGGCATACTGCAAGGCCATATTGCCGCATCCACATTGCCACTAGGGTCCACTATCATCATACAGTATGAAGTACATTAAGCTGGATTTATGTTTTGGCTCGGGCAACAGTCCAGTTCTACAGTCGAAAAAAATGGGTGTTTATTAAAAATGTGGGCATTTCGCAGGACATTCATTTTTGTTGAATGCTTCGTAATCGCTTCCCAAGTTTCCATGCTTCTGGAAAATCTTCGGCCTTCAAAATCTTTGTATATCTCAGATACTTGCAACTTTAGCATAATAGGCGTACAGCAAGTGATGTAATGCTAGTGTGCTGCCAATAGTCCATACCATCGTCTCTCCATCTGGCCCACAGTAGCCGGCTATAGCACCCCGATCAGAGCAGACAGGCGGCTTTTGCTGGCCGGTGCATAATTCACCCTTTGTCAAATCCCGCCCGTGGTTGTGCCCCTCTTCGCACCCATTGGTTGCAGTTTTGTGGTTGGACAAAAATCCTCTCTCTCCATCCACTACCATTGAAATAACATTTTTTTCAGTTGCTTCATATTGATATTCTGTGCACTCAATTCTTCTTAAACGTTGTTCTAGTAAAAAGGAACATTGCAGGTGCAGCATGGTGACTGGCCATATTATGTTTGATTTTAGTATTTTTCCAAAAAAGATGTTTTAGCAAATTCAACATAAACAAGGTGGAACCAGGGTGGAACAAGGCACAAGTCAGTCAGGGACCAATCAGAAGGCTGACAAAGGGTGAATTGTCCGGAAGAAGCTAGGTTGGGCCTTTTATTGAGTGTAGCCTGTGTTGCTCTTGCTTTTATGTTGTGTTGCTACACAGACATAATATGACATGCAATCATGCCTTCAGCAAAAAAGGGGGTAAAGGGTGCGTGACTTAGGGTCAATTGTGTTCAGCAAAGCTGGAGGCACTGGAGAAATCAAACAACATCACCGCAGTGGTGGGGGAGCACTGTAGACGGATGCCCCTGGACTCCATAAGTACATCATTTCTAAACAGCCACTTGCATTCTTCACGAGTACACTTACAGTATATCTGCTCTGAAATCCATTCATTCCTATGGCATGCACCATGAAGCAACGAAGGAGAGAGAAAAATATATGGCTCCCGTGCACGAGTTGGCTCTTTTCTCGTAAAAGATACAACAGCAGCACGCTGTTGACAAACGTGAAAGCAAAGAACAGAGACTATGCCTCTCTCACTGTACAAATGTCATGCTGTGCACATTATGTATAGTTGTTGCTAGGAGAAAGGGAGCAGGTAGCAGCAGTGTCTTGTTTTGTTTAGGTTTCAAGGTGGTGTGAAATGTTACAAAAGTAGTGGGAAAGCAGGAGACAGAGCCTGAAAGCATGAGAGTTGGCAACCCGGGGTAGAGTTTATTAGATTACTAACCACTTGGTATGTAATACTACAGATGGCAAATTATACATACTGTAGTGCTCTAGTATTGCTAAAATAATAATATTGTAATATACCAATGCACCGCAGCTTCTCGTTATCCCACACTCTATTGACCACACAAAGATGAGCGTCTTATCAGTATTCTTGTCACACAGAGATGAGTCCATCAGCGATCATATTTGCCCAAAGTCAGTGTATTCTTCTGGGATTGGATTGATCTGTAGTCCAAGATGTGCAAAGGATGACATTCATACCACCAAAGTCTGAGACTTAATATTCTGCGAGCTTCTTGTTTACGACTTGCATAACATACCTCATACAAATTTTATCTTCAATTAAGTATTCAGTATTTTGAAAAGCGCTTGTCTTGTGATCTCTTGCAGCAGAATACTCAAGTACTGTTTGGAATGCAGGATAATGAGTAGATGGAATTCAAGTCCAGATCCCGGCTTTGAAAAGTTAATGTAAATCATCGCTGTTCATCATCATGATGATGGATACAGAGGACCTGATTTTAGGTACTGTACCACCATCCTCTGTCTAATGTTGAAATACAGTAGGAATCCAATGAGAGACTGTAAAGGATCAATCCCTTCCACAAAGTGTACCCTGTCTATGAGGTGTGTGGTGATAACCAGGGTAAATGTTTGTAAATGTTGACCAGAACTAAAAAGTAACAAATTTAATGTGCGGGTAGCTCTATGGAACCTCAGTGTTCATGAGTATACCTCTCTCTGCTCTCGATGTGCTATTGTTTTATGATTTTGAAATATTTGACTACTTTAACTTTGATACATTGAGTACCGGTATAATTCATGCCAAAACGTTTGTGCTTTTACTCAAGTAATTTTAAAGTGCAGTCCTTTTACTCTAACATGGTATTTTCATTCTACTAGTTCTACTTTTACTTACTCTAAGTATATTATATTAAAATAAAATGTCAGTACTTTTATCGTCCGCTGGCTGTACTCAACATGTTTCAGACTAAAATAGCAATGCCTGTAATGTGATGTAGAATATGATATTACCTGTGCTTGTAGAGGTAGAAGGCGAAGCCAGAGATGATAAGAGCAAAGAAAGGGACCAAGATGGCTGCTGCCACTGAGCTGCTGTTGGTATAGGGATTGGACTGGTCCGTTGCAACAGTGACAGGACCTGAATAACCCAAAGACGCACGCACACACGCGCCCACACACGTGCCACACACACACACACACACACACACACACACACACACACACACACACACACACACACACACACACACACACACACACACACACACACACACACACACACACACACACACACACACACACACACACACACACACACACAGTAGTATGAAGATGTAGTAGATATAAAGAAACATTGTGTGTGTGTGTGTGTGTGTGTGTGTGTGTGTGTGTGTGTGTGTGTGTGTGTGTGTGTGTGTGTGTGTGACTGTGTGTGACTGTGTGTATATATATACTGTATATCTATATATCTATATACATATACCATTAAGACGCCCTGAGGCAGAGAAGCGACCTCGCCCTAAAGGGCGAGAGCATGCACGCATCCGCCTGGGTGATGGCAGACTGCTGGGCGAGCGCTGGCGCTTTGGCATGGGGGTTCACACAATTAATTCTGTACTGGCCATATATGGAGCATGTCTTGAGTGTACAGGGTTTGATCAGGGTCAGATCAACATATGGAATGTCAGAACAGGTCAGTTCCATATATGGAGATCTAAGGGTGGCATGAAGCATCGACTGAAGGTGGAAATGTACAAATATACCCAAAGAGTAACACAATAAGCGCTAGAAACGAGTCAAACAACCCAGAGACTACATTTCCGGGTGGCTGCAGCTGCCCGTCGCACAACATAAGCTGACAAGTTAATTAATTAAAACAATATATTGATATTTAATGTTTTGCGGTTAGTACGAGTCGAGTAACGACGCACAGCCACCCCCCTGACTTAAACACAGTTCTTATATGAAGCGACCTAAAATCCCCCTATATGGATTTCAATGCAAATTAAAAAATACATGAACCTGTGTACTCTACTGAAAGTGACATCAGACTTCGGTGCTCTATTGGCCATATATGGAGCGTGTCATGAGGCGTGACTGACGGGCGGACTGACTGACAGGTTTCCCCCTGCCCGTCTCTTCCTGTTCGGCATGCCACTAAATCTTGCTAATCTTGCTAAATCTTGTGATTAATAATATCACAACTAGACTTGTTATGTTAAATCTTGGTGGTGTCAAGTGTACACCCAAGCCCTTCTTAGACAGAAGGTGGATAACTAGATTTAATTCCCACCACCACCACCACAGAGAATATTCTGCCATCAGTTGAAACATATCTTCAGTGAGTACTCACAGTATATTAGGCCCATCACTACGTACTAAGTACAGACAGAAAGAGATTCTTGGAGCTATTTAACATTTCCTTTGACAGTGCATTAGTGAGGCACAGTCATAAGTAACGTACTGGACCAGAGCTACTGTAGGGTCAATGTTGCAAGCATCAGTCAGCATTAATAAACGCAGACTAATGAGTGCAACAGTATTTATGAATGCGAGTGATTTAACCCATTAAAACCAGATTCTACAAAACGTTTCCTAAATCCTGAAAAAGTGGTGCTCAAAGTCTTTCATGTCGGGACCCCAAATATTATGTATTTGGGCCCAGACCCACATCTGAAAATATGTTATCCAGGGACCCCCCAGGGACCGCCCAGAAGCAAAGATTTGAGTTAAAATGTTCGATGTGAAAGAATAATAGATTTGCACACATTTTCATGATTTTTCCAAAATAGCATACAAGCTCATAGCGTGGCACCACGAGCTTGTAGATCTGCTATTTTTCAACAGCTAAAGTTTAAAATAACTAGACCGGTGCCTGGCTGTAGAGCAGTTCCACCCATCTGTCTGTTTCCCTTTTATGCCTGTCTCTGCGTGTGCCCTTATTCCTATATGGAGTTCTGTGTCAGGCATGCCCAAATATGAAGTGATGAAATGTCAGAACAGGCCTTATATCTCCATATGGAGATATAAGGGGTGATCAGGTCCAGAGGGGGGCAGAGGCTTTTGTGCTGGTTCTGGACAACCGGCTATCCGACGGACTCGACACTGGGTACTGCACTCCCTGTGGTGGTGTGGAGCGTGTGTGTCGAATTTGAAGTCGGTGGTGTGAACGGTTTTCGAGTTATGTGGATTATAGACGTACACATACGTGCGTACACACAGAGACTTGGCATATTCATAGATATAGATGGTTAAAGTGGTTAAAAGCTACGGGGACACTTCATGGGTTAAGGATAATTAGCATAATAATATGGCAGGGGAGGTAAACGGAGACAAATTATGGATCGGCTTTCCATAGAATTCCTCCCTAAGATCAGTGCCACGTGAAAGAACCCCTCCCCCCTCCTAAGTAACTGCTCTAACAAGGTGGAACATTTTCTGTGGATTTATGTAGTGGTCTAGCGTGTTTGTTGGCACTAGTTGCACACAGTTTTTTATCGACTTGCAGTAAAGCTAAAACATTTTGTCATGACTTAATTCTGCATTACACTCCTTACGGGAACAAAGTTCAGTGAGAGGACAAAGAATAAAATTGTGCAATTGTGGTGTAAAAAAACGTATTGCCTTTGCTGCAAATTGTCTTGTCAGTTCAAGATTTTCTAACTAGTTGAACTGCAAAGACAACAATGCATGGACATTGTGTGTGATGATCAGAAAATCAAGCTGCTTGTGATTCATTGGTTTATCCCTGAAACTGCATGCTGGCAACATACCGTACAGGCTGTTTGGAATAAATGTTGTCTGAGCGAGGAGGTTAGGGGGTACAAATATACCTCTATAATCTCTCTCTGAGGGACTATATACAAACACAACCAGATGGTAATTAATTCATGGAGAGACATAACACACACTTCTGGCCACTCTGTTGCCAGAAATGGCAAAATCTCAAAGACAAATTGGCGCATAAGAGAGTATTGAGAAAAGAAGTGTGGAGATCCAGGTGTTAAACAAGCAATACAGCAGGCAAAGTTTGAAATTAAGCACTCAGCGTATTATAATCGGGGACTACATTATTTGACATGCAATGTTCTTTTTCCACAAATGAGTCTTGAACCCGGGATCCCCCAGAGTTAGTGTCGAAGTGTCCTTGAGCAAGACACTGAACCCCTGGTTTCCGCTGCCATTGGTGTATGAATGTGTGTGTGAATGGGTGAATTGATGCACAATCTATGTAAAGCGCCTTGGATAAAGGTGCTATATAAATGCACCATTTACCATTTTATATATATATATATATATATATATATATATATATATATATATATATATATATATATATATATATATGTATATGTGAGACAAAAAAGGGACTCCTGCACATCAAAAAACCCTGGGAGGTGCAAGTCTAGTTAGCAGGCATAGACTTCAAAAAGGGAAAAAGGGGACTGCACACTCCAGGGAACAGAGACACAATATATGTACTGTATATATATACACATGCTTGTTTTTCGCCGGGTTATTTTCTGTTTATTACATAGCTGGAGAGACACAGATACTTCTGCTACTGAACAAGGTAAATACTATTGCAAAAGTTACTATCACCATAATAGTGCTTTAACCAATGGTTACTATCACCATAATAGTGCTTTAACCAATGGTTACTATCACCATAATAGTGCTTTAACCAATGGTTACTATCACCATAATAGTGCTTTAACCAATGGTTACTATCACCATAATAGTGCTTTAACCAATGGTTACTATCACCATAATAGTGCTTTAACCAAAAACCTTTTGTTTTAACCGAAAGAATCACACTCATGTGAAGTGAGTGGCACTCTCATAGTCATACATCAACATCAGCCGACCAAATCATCACATTCCGTGCTACAGACACACACGTGCGCACACACGTACGCGCACATGCGGCGCGCGCGCACACACACACACACACACACACACACACACACACACACACACACACACACAAAGCTGTGCATATAGGAGGGGCTAGCGCCTCACTTAGCCTACCTTTAATGTTGTTAACTTGTTTGTCAAGTTTGTTTTCGTGTGATAGTCAGACCTACCTTGCCTCGTTAGATGAAACTTGCCAAAGTCTTTACTATGGATGTGGCCCTGGTAGATGAAGGTCTTTTGGTCTTCTGCTGTTACCTGGAAGACAAAGCCATTACTTAAAATAGGGCAATAACAGAATTGTACAACAGATGGATTTTCATATTCATCAAACAAGACAATCATTTATTTCTTTTATATATATATATATAATTTTACAGTTGAGGGGGCAGGTGTGCTTTGAAGGTGTGTGACTGGAAGGTTAGGGTACAGGCTTTACTTTAGACATACTATTTGTCCCACTGTCATTAGACCGACAACCTATACCTCAAACCATAACGTGACGCTATAACCGCAAGCACGGAGCAGCACATGTCCGACCACATGTATGTCCGACCGTTGTTTCCGCATGTCGGTCCGTTGGTGGTGTCTAATCTGCGTGTGCATCCCGAAGGTTAATGGTTTCATCCCTTGGACTGGCATGAAAAATCTGGGCACGCAATTCCTCAAAACCCACTGTTGAAAAGCCCGTGAGCAAGAAACTCAACAGCTTCAGTGGAGCTACTTACTCATGACGTTTGTATTACTGGGCAGGTGTGAACGTGTGTAACTGTATGTATATGAGTGTGAAGCAGGGCGCTGCAGAAACAGATCATTGGTCCTCTGCAAAGTGCAAACCTAACTTGGATAAAGATTTAAAATAGTCATCATCATCAGGCTCTTGGGGCCCACATGGGAATGGGGTGCATGGTTCCAATGTGGAATCTCAGTCCAATCCTAAACCTAGTATTAATTAATATATACATAATACAATATACTGTAGTGGACACATGTCAACAACAGTTGTATGCGTTTCAATGTACTGTATATGTGAGTATGCTGTGAGTTATTTTACAAACACTGTTGTTTTACAGTACATGAAAGTAGCCTTGATGCTGTATATACCAAGGCATATTCAAGGCCTCAAGGCGTATATTGTGAAATAGTACTGATACAAGTTAATATTTGGAAAGCTGTTGTAGCTCGGTACCGCATGACTCAAAAGTTCACCCCACAGAGCAGCAGTGGATGTTAATTTGTAGTCTAATTACACTAACTGCTATATTGGGAGGGATAGTATTATTATTATTATTTTGTGGCAGTTGGCCAATGTTGCTTCAGCAATATTGGTCAATAGTTGACAGTATGAAGTGAACCCATGCACTCTATAAGCTACTGGACGGTGCTTCTTGGCTCTAAGCCCGCATCGGCTTATTGAACAATGCCATAATTCCACTTTTATTCAAGGCAAGCTGAAGCATTCATTGCGGCATTGCTGTGCTGAAAAAAGCTTTGCTATTTTTGCATAACTTGTCTGTTGTAGTAGACAAAATACAACTGTAAAAGACATATTTTTGTTTGCATTCCTCCCTTTCAACTTCCGCAGTAGCCGTTATTGAGTGGTGCAACCACTCCATTACAGCTATGTGTGTCCCTGGGTCTGTCTGTCTGTCCCTGGGTCTGTCCAAGCACGAACATAGCTTGGTTGGTAACTCTGATATTTCTCGACCGTTTCGGACGCAGGGCGGCTCGCCGGAACCAGGACCGGCCCCCTGGGAACGTTCCTTGTGGTCTGGATGTTCCGGGGACCCCCAGGGACCCCCACATGGTAACTCTGTCATTTCTGGCCTGTGATTGGTTAGCTGATTTGCTCGTTTACATATGACATACATTTTCCCTTCAATGTCAATGGCGTCTAATGTTTTGTTGTTTAATTTACGTCATATTTAGCGGAATTCTGACGTCATTTCTCCGTTCATCGCCAATGGCAAAACTTGAGACGGGCGGAGAAAAAATTTAGCAGACGACCGGAATTCTCTTACCGTGTTCAATGGCAAAACTTGAGACGCGTGGGGACATCTCAAAGCTGTTTATAGAAGAGGCTAGTGCACCTTAAAAACTAAACAAAATGTATATAGTGTTGCAGTCCCGCCCCCTTTCAGAACGACGAAGGCACCAGGAAATAATTCCCCATTCATTTTCCCCATAGACATTTCAAAAAGTAATTAAAAGCCTTAAAAGCCTCGAACAAAGCCAACAGACAAGTTGACAAATCATTACAATAAACACATATTTTTGGGTCGAACAAATAATTAGAAAGAAGAAAAATAATTTATTTATTGTCATGATTTGTCAACTTGGCTGTTGGCTTTGTCCGAGGTTTTACAATTAATTTAATTTAATTTTTGAAACGTCTATGGGAAAAATGAATGGGGTCCTGGTGACCTCGTCGTTCTGAAAGGGGGCGGGACTGCAACGCTCTTTGGGTGCTATGACTTTAAGAAGGTAGGCGGGGTCAAACGTCGTCCTGCTCCAGGCAGAAGCCACAGAGTGACATTTATGATGTAAACAGATGTAAACAAAACAAAAAAGAAGAACGGTGGTTGAATCAGTATGGAGCTCTCGGCATGGATTGTTTTTTCTTCTCTTTCTTTTTCGCTTCTTCTGGTGATCAATGGATATTTTGTCCTTATGTGGGGCGGCAGTGGTTCAGGGGTAGAGTGACCGGATGGTAACCGAAAGGTTGCCAGTTCGAACCCGCGGGCTCCCCCAGAGTTAATGTCGAAGTGTCCTTGAGCAAGACTCTGAACCCCTAATTGCTCCTGATGTGCAGGTTGGTGCTTTGCATGGTTTCCTCCGGCACCGTTGTGAATGTGTGTTATGTGAATGGGTGAATGTAATGCACAATCTCTGTAAGGCGCTATATAAATTAACCATTTACCATTTAATGGTAAGAAAACAGCTATAGTCCAGAATTCCTATTGAATGTCGTTGGAATTTCAACGTGCTTCTACATGACAGTCAGCACATTATGACTATTGAACAAGAATAAATAATTGTGACTTACATATCCGTCCATAGCCCAGTTGTCATTTTTAAACCGGCTGTAGTAATGCTCTGTCGGTCCCTTCACCTGGTACACCTTCAACAAGAGCTGGTTTTCTTCTGACTTATATGTCCCTAGACAGACAGACAGACAGACAGACAGACAGACAGACAGACAGACAGACAGACAGACAGACAGACAGACAGACAGACAGAGAAAAGGATTCTGAATTTGTAACGACAATTCATATCCATTAAAAGGACGTTTAGCCCATTGACTGTGACTCCCGTTATACTTATATTGAACATTACCTATGAGCACTTTGCAGAGCATAATTGCAGCATAAAGATTTTGTGAGGAAGTCTGTTTGACTCATTTTATTTCGGAGTGGTACTGTATGTGTATGACAATCAACAACAGACTTGAAACGCTAGTATGGTCCTTTAAAGGAAAGAGTAGAAAACAGAAAATAAATACTAAGATCACAAATTGATTATTGTCAATAGCAGAGAGAGACACGAGAGTTTTCTTTTGATAAGCGCCTGTAATCTGCCACATTATTAGGGGAAAGCACTCTTCAGTGGCATCTCAGTTATCGTTTAATTTTCCTTTGGCGCAGAAGCCGTTAAGTATTTTTAATCTGTGTTTGACCGTTTTGGTAGCTCTGAAATTCTCTCTTTCTTCCTTCCTTGACTTCCTTATTGACATCCCATTGTACCGCCTAGCTGGCTAGCTAGTGGCTAGCTACGACAGGGCAGATCAGAGGCAGGAACGTAGGGACGGCAGCTAGCCACTAGCTAGCCAGCTAGGCGGTACTAAGGAAGTCAAGGAACGAAGGGTTATTTTTAATTAGCTGCCGTCATGGTAAAGTCTAGTAGATTATTTTTCTTTCTATTACCCACCAAGTATACATGCATATATTGGACATACTTAACGCTGACAACCTTTGTCTGGGCACTAATAATATGCCATATAGTAGGCTTAACTTTTACTGTTGAAGTTGGTGCATAACATCTAAATGTCAAGACATCCAAACTGGCTGATCTGCCTAACGGATTTAATAGACTGTAAAAACAATATTAAAATAACCTTTATTTTATATATATATATATATATATATATATATATATATATATATATATATATATAATGTGCGTGACTGTAAAGCCGAAACAGAAGTGGGGAGGACGCTTCACTTCCGCTTTATCGCTTAATCATGATCAGAGCTTCCGTTGCTCCAGACTGTATGACGGAAGCATTTGAAAATCGCAAGAGGCTGTTCCAGTGAAGCAGCACCATCACTGACAGTGGTTCTGACCGTTTCATTACCTGACATTTTGATTGAGACTCCGCTGGTTTCCAGTAACGTGACGTTGACTCTGCCACTGGTGCTGTTGAAGACAGTGACCGTGAGCGTGGTGGTCTGTCGTTTCCCGAGATACTCGTAGAAACCACTCCAGTCAGAGTTAGGGGAGAATACGTCTGCTGGAACTATACAATGGACATACAAATAAACACAAGATACATGACGATAGAATGACCTTGGAATAATAATGTCTTGTGCTGAAGATAAAAAAAAGAAAATCATTAAGGGGAATTGACGTGAACTTTATAAATGCATATTTTTCACATTATTTATTCTACTTCAGTAGTTAACGGAAAATATAGTGTAGAAGAAAGAGTTTAAAGAAAGATGATGTTTCTTTATTTGCTTTTTAACAATGATGGTATTGAAAAATGGTATTGAAAAAAGGCAATTCTGGTGAAGTGTAGTGCATAGCAGATGACCTCATGATGCTGCCTGGCTCACACCCACATGTGCGTGCGTGCGCTTTTACATACCACGGATTTTGTTCTTCTGAATGTCAGACTCTCCCCCTTTTGCTTTGGCGTTGACTTTGACTCCAACTGAAACACAAGAGTGTTTTAGTTTGACTACGCTAATAGCTTTGTTGGCTGCTACATTATAATTATGCTTAGAATGGTGATGTTCATAGTCTATTTATAGTATAATTTGTGCCTCTCCTGACTGGCGCCGGGTTTGACCTTGCTTGGTTAATATTATAGCACAATTACCAGAGCACCTGTGTGAAGCATTCAGTGGTGGAAAAAGTACTCAAATGTTCTACAGTGAATGCAATGCAATGGAGTAAAAGTACAGACATTTTTAAATACTCCAGTAAAGTAAAAGTACCTTAAAATCAGTACAGTATAAAGTAAATATACTTACCGTATTGTGACGACCCTCATTTTTCAAGACTAATTTGTGTCACAGGAGTGTCTTTGAGCAGTGCAACTGGCATGTTGGAAGTGTTGTCCATGTTCGTATGAATGAAAGATTGTATTTGTTATTTATGTTGAGTACCTGCATGGCTGATAAGGGAGTGGTGTGTTTGTTCTTTTATCAATCACTCGTAGAGGTTGATCAATCAGCCTGGGACACTATCGAGTGAATGGAACATAGGCCTACGCAATAGCTGGATGTTTCTTTCTTTGAAGTGATGGACGAAATCGACTCAAAACTCAAACGTAGCTGAACTGAGATGGAGAATTCTTCCTTATGCACAATCAAAATGTGAGATTGTTCAGCTGAAAGAATGGCACTGCCATGGGCCGAATTATTCAGTCTCTCTGTGTGTGTGTGTGTGTGTGTGTGTGTGTGTGTGTGTGTGTGTGTGTGTGTGTGTGTGTGTGTGTGTTAGGATTCCCAACAGTAAGACATGGTGGTGTGTTGCACAACAGCTGCACAACAGTGACACTTGGTGGTGAAAATATGCTACTTCCGTGCTCGGACACAGCCAAGGACACACAATTGTGTATAGGTCCTATAGGAGTGGTTGCACCACTCAAAGACTTCCACCACTGGAAGCATTCCGTGTAGTAACAAGCCTTACCTTTACAGAATGGTGGTTTCCCTGACCATCTCCCATCACTCTTGCAGGTCCTGTGCTCTGATCCCCCAGCTAGATAGAAGCCATCCTGGCAGGTGTAGATGAGTGTGTAACCCAGCGTTGGTAGATCCATAGATTTGACGTCTACATTAGTCGGGGTCTCTGGCTGTCTGCATGAATGTGCTGAGACAGAAAACAAAAACACAAAAACATGTTAAGAGCAGTGGGGTTTCAACCAGTGGTCCTTGAGGATGGGGTTACAGGTGGTCCCCAGCTAAATGATGGGGAGGTGGAAGCCAAATGGGCCCTTATTAGATCTTTAAGGCTTGAGAGTGAAGTGTAAATTGAAACCAAATAGAACCGTACACTCTCGAGAGTTCAAATAACTTACAAGAAGTCTATACGAGAATGTAGAAGAATTGTTATTTTTATCAACGTTTGTGTGTTATCTGTCCTATGGTACCAACATCAATATGGCATGGAATTGTGGACAAAATCGTATAACCAAATATTATTTCGTTTTGGGTCTGAGAGGCTAAATCTCATGGTGGTCCATGGCTCAAATGCTGAATAAATAATGGACCTTGATATGAAAAGGGTTGAAAACCACTGGGTTAGAGCAGACGATTGAAAAAGCAGTGGTTTACATAAATACTACATTTTGAGGTGTTTGTACTTTACTTGAGTAATTCTACTCCACTACATCTCTGATAAAATATTGCACTTTTACTCCACTACGATTATGTGACAGCTTTAGTTACTAGTTGCTTTGTAAATTAGGATTAATATTACAAAACATACATAAGCCACTTCAACCCATTTCGGCCATGCGATGCGATGCGACACATTGTGTGAGCTTGTAGATCTGCTACTTTCCAAGATTTTTTTAGACATTTGAAAACTTGAAATGAGACATTCTGCATAATGAATGAGTACTATTACTTTTGGTACTTTAAGTACATTTTGATGCCAATACTTTTGGACAAAGTCTTTCTATATTGCAGTATTGATACCTGATCTGAAATGGTTATTTGTCGGCAAGTGACTCTGCAGTGCAAAGATGCATAATCTAGACTAGATAAATTAGGCTAAATACTGATGGGCTGATGATGGTGATAATTAGTCAAACAGAATAATAGGTAGTCAAGTTTCCTCTCCTTTTCAACCAGCTATAACCAACAACTGTAAAATCAGCAACACAACTACTATTACTATAAGCATTATTACCACTACCAGTGCATCTATTGCTACTACCAACAGTCATGCCTTACCAATACATTCCGGCTGGGTTCCACTCCAGCTGAGGTTTTCGAGGCAGGTTCTAGTGGTAGATCCTAAGATGTGGTAATTCTTTCTGCACTTGAAAGAAATCTTACTTCCAACCTGGAGAGATATTGAATACAAAAGAATATGCCATACAAATTATGAATGCAGTGATTGAAATGAAAGGCCTTGACCATGTCTGGTCCCATCATCTTTCCAAATGTTATACTGGCTTGCATATTGACTCAGTATATATGTTTGTTCTTTGTTCTTGAGCTTTAAAAGCATAGAATATACTAAATAAAGGTAAATAATAAAGGTGCTATTGAAAACAATTCAGGAATCGTTATGTGTGCATGGCTGTCTTTCCTTCGCATTATTGGTTAGACATACCAACAGTCCTACAGTCACCAGACAGTGGCCTTGTGGTTAAGAAACTGGGGAGGTCGGGGTTCGATCCCCGGCTGGGTCATACCAAAGAGTGTTAAAAATGGGACCCAAAGCCTCCCTGCTTGGCACTCAGCATCAATGGGTTGGATTGGGGGGTCAAATCAAAGAATTAAATGATTCCTGAGCGTGGCATGATCTTAATTCTGACCTGAAATCCCTGAGCCAGTATAGGAATGCCATAGGCTGGAGTCCCTGGATCACGGCAACTGTTGAAGGCTGGGTCTAAAATGAGCATGCAGGTGCGCGCGCACACGCACGCACGCACACACACACACACACACACACACACACACACACACACACACACACACACACACACACACACACACACACACACACACACACACACACACACACACACACACACACACACACACACACACACACACACACACACACACACACACACACACACACACACACACACACACACACACACACACACACACACACACACACACACACACACACACACACACACACACACACACACACACACACACACACACACACACACACACACACACACACACACACACACTTGAAATAAGCACATGTCAGTGTTTATTCACATTTGACATGCCATATTTGTCTTCAGCGTGACTCACCTATGCAGGCAGGCTGTTGGCCACTCCAGCTGCCGTCAGCCTGACACACCCTGTCAGCAGAGCCTACCAGGAGGTAGGGGGTGTGGCAGTGGAACCTGACCTCTGACCTATAGAAGAAGTACACATTTTTATTATATATTATATCCATGTCATGATATTAGACTGGATATTGTCTGTGATTTTGGATATTATACTATTGTGATATAGTCTGCTTGCCAGCTCAGAGCCCTATTGTGAACCCGGACATTCAAAATGTCATCATGCTTTATGTATATGTAGCATGTGACATGTCAAACTAGGGGGTTTTCATGATGCTGAATCCATTCCAAGCATTAGGCTAAGAATGGCCGTTTTCATACCATACTCAACCTTTCTAACCTAAAACGTTGGTATACTCAACATGCCTGGGTTCACATTCTGGCAAGTGGACAAATATGACATAAGTGTTCTATAAAAATATAAATATCGGATCGGAAAACTGAATGAAACCACACCGACCTGTAGGAGAAGGCCGTCCCCTCTCGGAAACCACCTCCAGGAGACCCCGGATCTCCGCAGAGAACAGCTAGAGGGAGAGACATCAGGTGACGTGAGGTCTCCTGAATACATGCATCGACATCAAAGTGCTCCAGTATGAATACATAATTAAATACATAAAACATGTCTGTAGCCAGCAGCAGCCTGTCTGATGTCTGGTATGGACGACTACTGTGTACTGACAGGAGGGAAAAGAAAACTGCCTTGACGAGCTCATACCGCGCACAGGAAATTCAACATCACTTTGCGAGAAAACAGAGAAATTGGAATTTATCTAAGGCTTGGTCGCAATGAGCGTACAGTCGGTTACGGCGTGTTAATCCATGAAGGACGGGAGCGCATCTGTGTCGCTTTAGCTTTTAACCATCTTAACCATTGTTTTATAGTACATTAGCTATTGAAAAATAGATCTACAAGCTACAAGCTCTAGAAGCTCATAGCGCGGCACCGAGTGCCACGCTAAGAGCTTGTAGATCTGCTATTTTTGAAAAATCGTGAGAATGTGTGCAAAATTATTCTTTCACAGCAAACGTTTTTAACTCAAATCTTTGCTTCGGGGTGGAGGGTAGGGGGGGGGGGATCCCTGGAATAACATATTTTGAGAGGGGGGTTGGCGGCCAATTACAATTACATATTTTGGGGTCCTTGACATGAAAAGGTTTGAGCACCACTGACACAGAAAATGAAACAGAAAACTGTCAGGATTTAGATGATACATATAGAATCCGGTCTCGGGTCATAATGGGTTAACTCACGTAGACACTGTGGGACGTCTCCCCGCCACGTTCCGTTCCCCTCGCAGGCCACCACGGCAGGACTCGACAACTGGTAACCATGGAGACAGCTGTAGCTCACGCTGGAGCCCCACGAATGGTCGCTTCCCTCCACCTTCCCATGGTGCACCAGGGGAACGGGCCCACACTGGATCACTGGAGCGAGGGCGCACACACACACACACACACACACACACACACACACACACACACACACACACACACACACACACACACACACACACACACACACACACACACACACACGTTAAACAACAGGAGTTCTAAGCAGCTGTTTGTTTATATTTTGTTTATGTCCTTACAAGTTAAAATCCCTGAATTGATTTGGTCACTTGCCCAGACATGATCAATTATAGCAGAGGATGAAAGCACATTATTACAGAAAGAGGCCCTATATATTTTTCAGGAAAGGAAATGACTAGAAAATAAAAAAAGGGTTAAGTGGTTGCTCATGCAAGGTCGCCGCCAACAATTCAAAGGGCAAAGGCAAGCAATTATGGCTTTGGAATGGGAGGTATTTGGCTTCCATGAAGTAGTGTTAACATATTATTACAGCGACAGTTAGAATAGTATAGAATACAAAAATATGCTTTGCAAGCAGGGTACAGTCAGTTGTGAAAAAAGTACGTAAAAGTATCAATACTGCAATATAGAAATACTCTTTTACGAGTAAAAGTCCAGAATTCAAAATGTAAAAAAAAATAATAAATAAATAATTGAATTCAGCATATCTACAAGCTCACAATGCGATCGGATCGGGTGATCGGACATCGGGGCCGATCACGTCATTTTCAAATGCCAAAAAACATGATCGGGACATCCCTACAGTATCAATGCTATATCCATATCATGATATTAGACTGGATATTGTCTGTGATTTGGGATATTGTACTATTGTGATATGGCATAAACGTAATCTACGTAAATCTATAAATATAAATATCGGATCTGGAAAAATCGGTATCGGCAGATGCTCAAAATCAAATGATCGGAATCGGATCGGGAGCAAAAAAACGTGATTGGGACCTCCCTTTAAAGTACAAATACCTCAAAATTGTACTTAAGTGCAGTACTTGAGTGCATGCACTTACTGTAGCTACTTTCCACCACTGGGTACAATGATGCCATGAAATGGTTGCGGTGATGGGCTGTGGCATCCAACAGACTGTGGTTTACATACAGTATGGGCTTGAAGTTTCCTCAAGCAAGAGACAACAGTATAGTCTCCATAATTATGGACTTATAGCTTCACAACGAACCAATTATCACCATATGGAAACTCTGTCACTGACTGTGATGATAATTAATGGTAATCTCAGCAGCAGGAAGATTATCTAAACAAATATTAAATGTGTTCCATGTTAGTACTTTAATTGGCATGTATATATACGTAGGGCTGCACAACATGAAAAACGGTTGAATTATTTTATATTTTCAAGAGATACATGGTTTCCAGCGGACACAGTAGGATACGCGTCGTGTTTGGTTCACGTGACCGGAAAAAAATATCTGTCACACAGGGTTCTCAGGGCTTCTGGGAAATTGAGGCGCAATGCAAAGTCTATGAGGGGCAATGGCCGCACCCGTGTGCCCCAGTTCCCCGCTGTTGTTGTCTGGACTGTGGAATAGTTTTGCACACTATTACAAACGATTGGAATATATTCAGGCGGATTTTCGTGAAAAGGGACCTACATTAGCGCCTGGATGATTCTTCAAAGCTTAGTGAAATTCTCAGCAGTGAAGCTTATTTCACAATTTCAATTCACCACAGACGTGTCAACGTGTTTGCACATTGCTGCGGTCCTGCAGTCAACATGCTCAAGGTGTTTGCACATTGCTGCGTTCCTAGCCAACGTGTTCAAGGTGTTTGCACATTGCTGCGGTCCTAGCCAACGTGTTCAAGGTGTTTTCACATTGCTGCGTTCCTAGCCAACGTGTTCAAGGTGTTTGCACATTGCTGCGGTCCTAGCCAACGTGTTCAAGGTGTTTTCACATTGCTGCGTTCCTAGCCAACGTGGTCAAGGTGTTTGCACATTGCTGCGGTCCTAGCCAACGTGTTCAAGGTGTTTTCACATTGCTGCGTTCCTAGCCAACGTGTTCAAGGTGTTTGCACATTGCTGCGGTCCTAGCCAACGTGTTCAAGGTGTTTTCACATTGGTGCGGTCCTGCAGCCAACGTGTTCAATGTGTTTTCACATTGCTGCGGTCCTGCAGCCAACGTGTTCAAGGTGTTTGACGTTTTTCGGAAAACCCATGGAAAAAAGGCGGACCCAAGATTTGCTCTGAAATTCAGGTCTGTAAACGCAGCTGCAGCAGTCTGCAAACACCTTTTATTTCCCTTGTATAATTACAATATGGCTCGTTAAGATACTGATTAGGTTGTCTGGGAGTATACCGTAGTTTCATAATAGTAATATGTATGTCTCTCTAAGATAATGCCAACCATCTGCATGGTTTCAAACAGCTAATAAAGTTGAGTTGTCGCTCTAACTAGGAGGCAGATGGTTCCGTGTTCCAGTCACTGTACTATGATAATGTGTACAAACAAACCCACACAGAAACGTAATAACAAACTCACATACACTAATTGACTCGCATGTGTGACGCACACACGCACAGTTTCACATAGACAGAATGCAGCAATAATCAAATGGGATTCCCGTGATCCTTCTAAATATAGTCCCCAGAAGCAGTCTCTTTTCCTTCTATCTTTGTCATCCTAGTCTCTACTGTGCTGTTCCCGTCGTCTCTCCCCTCCCCCCCATCACACGGCCCAGTGATATCATGAAAATGCAATTAGCGAAGAAAGTTGTGCTTTATCGTGTCGTCGTGGGTTGCTAGGCTACTGTCACTGCGTACACTTAATTTTGGCTTCATGTCATAGTGTACGACATATACGTAGCTGTAGCAGCATCCACAGTATGAAGAGTCAACAATGATAACTATTCATTAAATTAAAGTGATTTTACCTATCACGTATAGGCCTACTGTAGGTGAAAATGACAAAATGTGTGATAAATATAAAAAAGCTAAAGGGATATATTACTTATACTGATCCTACTGTATAAACAATTTTATATATGTTTTTTCCAACTCAATTGGTGGTTTGCTTTTCAACGTGGCTCCGTGACGTCATGTTGTAGTTAGGTTTCGGTGGTCACCTCACCACCGCAACCACAGTTCGGAACTGGTTCTGAACCCAAACGGTTCCCAAACGGTGGAAAAGGGGCCTCTGTGAACATCCTGTTGTTATTTATCTGTACACTCCACCGTAGTGCTGATATAATTAAGTGACATTATTCCGGTAGTGTCTCAGCCCTGCGGTCGCTTCTCGCCTTTAGATCTAGACCCTTATTAGATCTTTAACAAAAAGGTTGACTATGGAGATACCCTAGTTTCTGATAAATGTATGTTGCTATTTATATATGTAGCTAAAATGAACATTGTGCAGCGCCGAAGCCAGAGTTCATGTCCTTGATCCTGGCTAGCTGTGTGTTGTCTGCACGTCCCATGAGAGTATACGTAGCTCCTGGCTAGCCAACCGCTGATGAGGATTCCAAAATAACTTTTTATCTATTTTTTTTGGACTTAGTCATTGGGTCACACTCCAACAAAACAAAAACCCTGGCCAGCAACAACAACAATGCTCTCACTGCTGCTCCTGAGCAAAAAGCTCACTAGTATTCTCAATAGTCTATTCCCGAAGGTTTCTAAAGTTCTCCATCTGTTTGTTTTGCTGTGAATACACTTAGGGACTTCCGTCTGGAGATTTGTAATCTCGTATTATTGCCCCCCCCCCCGCTTCTCAATGTCATGGCTTCTATTCCTTCCAACCTTTCTCCTCCTCTTCCATTCTCTCTCGTTGACTGTCACTCTTCTCTCTCCTTCTGCTCCTGGTAGAAATATTGCACTTTTTTACTCATTTGAAAATCTAAAAGCAAATTTGTGGGTTTTGCTGTTTTCTAAATATGTTTTTGCTACATAGGTTTCATACATTTAAAAACTGTTTGTGGCATTCTGCATCAAGAGTTTATACTTTTATACGTTTACTACTTTTGGTTCTTTATCTACATGTTGATACTTTTGTACTTTTACTCAAGTATTTTTTTTAATACAGTACTTTGACTTGTAACAGAGTATTTCTACAATGCAGTATTGATATTTTTACTCAAGTCCACCACTGCACTCCTCTCTCCTTCTGGCATGCGTCTCTCTCTCCTCTGCTGTTCTCTCCACCAGCCATTTACAGTTTGTTTGTTCCTCGTCTTAAATCCTCCCTTCCAACCTTCTCTCATCTCCCTCACTTCTTCCTCCTACCTACTGTACGTACTGCCTGAGCAAAGTCCTTTTTCCTCCTTCCTGCACGTTAATGGAACGCAAACACATCCATGCCAGTTCGGTTTTTTTTCACTCCCAGAATTCAATCAACATGTCTCCCTTGATACGCAGAATACACACCTAATATGGACCTGTGTGTGTGTGTGTGTGTGTGTGTGTGTGTGTGTGTGTGTGTGTGTGTGTGTGTGTGTGTGTGTGTGTGTGTGCGTGCGTGCGTGTGGCTATAAAGATAGGGTTGATAAAAAATAGTTTGTGGTTTGTTTCGTTTAATATAAATAATGTATGTTTTGTATAATGATAAAATAAGTTATGGTTTGTTTTGTATAAGAGATGATGTCTGAGGGAGAAGAGAGTATAAGAGAATGGTACAAAAAAGGAGGACATCAAGAGAGCTGAACAGAACAAAAGAAAGTTGGACAGAAAATGGAGGTGACAAGAAAATAATAAATAAAGAAATAATAAAGAACAAAACAGGAGAGTAGACAATGGGGGGGGACAAGCTCCTCTCCTCCTCCCATCCTCCCATCCTCCCTCCCCCCACTCCCTCTCTCTCTCTCTCTCTCTCTCTCTCTCTCTCTCTCCCCCTCCCTCCCCCCTATCTCTTAGTGGTGTCTCTGCCAGCTCTCTGTTTTTTTTTGTTGCTTTTTCTCTCATCTCAGTTCAAAGCCTTAGCAGCAGCTGCAGGAGCCAGCAGGAGATTTTGCTGTTTGTGGGAAACAGTGGCAGCACAGATCTCAGGAAACATTCAATGTCTTACTGTACTAGCTGTCTAGACCAGCACTAAACTCTTAACTACACGGGCCACTCTAAAACATTCATTTCATTTAAACAGCATTCTATTTTTTGCACTTGTATTTCTCTCTAAGACATGTAGTATACACTCCAACACAACACTGGTATTGTTGTTAAAGTCTCATGGAACAATGTTCAACTCTGATCAGCCACTACGGTACATGAAACTTCATGGAAGATTGCAATGGGAGTTCTCAGACACAAAAGGATTTTCTCAAAGATGTCAACAGCGATGCCAGCTGCACTCCCAACCAACAGGCTGCATGGGATGAGTCCCACAAATGAACACAGTAATTACTAGCGCAAGCAGAGCGCGCAAGTAATGGTTTTCGTTCAGTGCTTCGACGCGTCGTCGTTTGATGTGTATGTCCCGTGGCAGCGTATGACATAATCATTACTTGTGCTTGATATGGCAGTGGTGTCAGATCACATACATGTATACATAGGGGCATTACCTTTAATCCTCCCGACACTAAAACATATCATCATTACGTCACCATCGAAAATCAATTACACTCTGGCATTGGTACATATCTTCATCACGTCATACGCTGCCACGGGACGTATGCATCAAACGACCCAAGTAACAACAGTATACCTATACATATCTATACGAATCTGAGAGCATTCTAGTTTTCTGGAAAATGCTTCTATCCTAGTTTGACCACTTCAAATGCTCTAATCATTTAAAAAAATAAACGAAAATAGCCTATCTACAAGCGCATTGAAAGCTTGTAGATAGGCAATATTCCCTGCGCAACATGTGCCCATAGAAGACATGCTGGCTTCTACAGAATCCAAATGACTGAGATCAGTCGTAGCGACTGAGAACTGTAATCCATGGTCTTACCCCGACAGCTGGGTTTGGTTTGGTTCCAGGACCCGTCCTTGCCACAGAGCAGAGTGCTCCGTCCCGGCCCAGGAGGCTCCGTCATGTGACCAGGGTTGCAGTGGTACGTCACTGTGCGGTTGAAGGTGAAGTCACTTCCTAAGTAGATCCCGTTGGCTATCGGCCCAGGGTCACCACAGCCGATGACTATAAAACAAGTGTGTGGGGGGGAGTTAGGAGGGCGTGGAGAGACACAGAGATATTTCCAACAAGTGATGCAGATCACAAAATATAATACTTTTTACTGCATTTACTATGACACTATGAGGGCTGATATACAGTAAATAAAATGTACTAACTAAATGTACTTATTACTTCCTTGCTTATGATTCTTGATGACTATATCTACGTGTATTACCTTGTGTTGTTGCTTACTGTAAATCGCTCTGGATTAAATGTCTAAATTGTAAATTGAAAATGATCTCCACAAACTGTAAGCCTTCCACATCAAAAGCCTAGGGAGAATACAGATAATATTTTGATCCAAAACCACATCCATCCAAACAACCAATCAATCAGTCCGTGTAAAAATAGTTAACCATCCTTTGGTGGAAATGGATTGGTTATGTCTGCCGTAGAGAGCAGGACAACAAGACGTAAATGTAAAAGAGGCGACCCAAGAACACCTGGGGTAGGACAGTAGAGGGAGGGGCTGAAGACCCTGTGTTACAGCTGGGGTAGGACAGTAGAGGGAGGGGCTGAAGACCCTGTGTTACACCTGGGGTAGGACAGTAGAGGGAGGGGCTGAAGACCCTGTGTTACAGCTGGGGTAGGACAGTAGAGGGAGGGGCTGAAGACCCTGTGTTACACCTGGGGTAGGACAGTAGAGGGAGGGGCTGAAGACCCTGTGTTACACCTGGGGTAGGACAGTAGAGGGAGGGGCTGAAGACCCTGTGTTACACCTGGGGTAGGACAGTAGAGGGAGGGGCTGAAGACCCTGTGTTACACCTGGGGTAGGACAGTAGAGGGAGGGGCTGAAGACCCTGTGTTACACCTGGGGTGTAACACACTGCACTCCCCTGGTCCCAGATGACCAGGGGAGTGCAGTTAGTGCCGAGTTCCCAGTTTATATCGTCCCCGACTTGGGTGGTCCCCGAGTAGGGAGGTGGTAAAAGGGAATGGTGCATTTATATAGAGCCTTTATCCAAGGCGCTGTACAGAGATTGTGCATTACATTCAGGAGCAATTAGGGGTTCAGTGTCTTGCTCAAGGACACTTCGACATCGACTCTGGGGGAGCTCAGGTTCGAACTGGCAACCTTGCAGTTACCATCATCCGGCCACTCTACCCCTGAGCCACCGCCGCCGTGGTGCCCGTGTAGCACTAAGAATTCCACTATAATAATTCTATAATATAATATTACTGTTACTACTACTACCAACGAATACTAAGTACTGCTAGTCCTAATAGTAGAATAGTAGAGGGCGAGCGAGCTAGGAACTGCGCCTGCTCTATCCATCCCCTAATAGCAACACTGTCAATGATACTGCAGCAATACTAATAAGAACAAATAAAATCTATATAAATCCTACCAGTGCAGTCAGGAGGTTGTCCCGTCCACGTTCCGTTAGTGGTGCAGTGTCTGGTGGTGAGGCCCGATGTCTTGAATCCTTCCCAGCATGCGTAAGCCACGGAGCTGCCAAAGGTGATGCCATCACTGAAGACTATCCTGCCCTGGGCCGGGGTGCCGGGGTTACCGCACGATACCGCTGCAGAAACATATTAAATATGCATGATGTATTGTAATTATTAATAATTTACTGCTGTCACTCAAGCCCTTGCTGTTGGCAGTGGTGGAAACTATAATACTCAAGTACTGTACTCACGATAAGTAACATTTTGAGTTATTCAACTTTTTAATACTTTTTCTATACTTCTACCCCACTACGTTTCAGAGGCAAATATTGTACTTTTTTTTACCGCAAGTTACAAGTTACTTTGCAGCTTCTTCCGCCACTGACTGTTGGATGCAGTTACGGGAGGATTACCACAGGACAGAAACGGTCCCTGAGGTTGACTAGAGACCTGGCTAATGTGAGGCAGTTTGGCCATTTGATCCTCAAAGACTGGAATCCTGCACACTGTCTTGACTTACAGAATTGTATTTAAGCAGCAACGTTTTGGTTGCTCAGACCTTTGTCTGACGAAGGCCCGGCCAACCGAAACGTTGCTTTTCCTACTCTTCCGGTTCATTTATCCAACGCACCTGTCCCCCGTCGGTGTGCATAAGGACGGTTTTTTTCTTCCGTGATTGGATCCTCGGCAACAGCTGTGAGCTAGGGACTGAAAATGTGTCTGGTATTATATTCACATCAATCACTGCCACGGGCAAGATAAGCAATGCACTCAAGTGTTCCGGCCTTATCGATCCTCCTATTACTGAAAGAAAGGTTGGATGCAAAGATAAAGCAGAGCACTCCGTGAGATGATCATGGAGAGATGGAACCATTAATTACCAGCTACTCATCAATACCTGTAGCAGGACAGTGGAACTAACTATCAGGCACAAAACCTCGTATCTCCACGACTTCAACTTTTTATGTTGTTCTCAGAGGCCCCTTTTCCACCGGTTGGGAACCGGTTCAGTTCACAGCCAGTTTTTAGTCCATGAGCCAGGCCTCCAAAATATTGGAACGTTGATTATGAATCGAGTTCAGCAATACCATACCTTATCAGTGTTATATGATAACACTTCCACAGGAGTAGCTTTTTCATATTTATCACACATTTTGTAATTTTCACCTACAGTAGGCCTATAGGTGAATAGGTAAAAAAATATTAAGTTCCCCAGTTGATTACTTACACGAAGACAATGCATTATTGTTTTACACATTTTCTCATCGTAGCTTAGTTTTCATTACATTGTCGTCAGTGAAAAATGGTAGTCGACGAACATTTTTCGTTGTGTGGCATCACAATCATTGTAAGTAACCATTTTACTGCACATGTACAGTACTGTACATCTGCAATTTTTGAGCATTAAAAAAGTTCCAGATCTTTTCTAGATCTGGGTCCGCGACCAAATAGAGGGTATGCGCGAGACATAATCATACCCGGAAGTTGTGGGCATGGCGTAAGTTCAGGTGGTTGGTGCTAAGGTGAAAACCAGGTATACTTTGGGCGTGTTCGGAAAAATAGTCTCTCGTTGAAGCACTTTAGTGTTCAGCAGTTTCGTCTCTATCCTTTTATTATGGAAATACTGCACCGGAGCGCACTCGCCTATTAGTTTGCATTGTACAGTGTGCTCAGTGCGCTATTTCCGAACGCGCCGTTAATTAACTGGTGGGTGTGTGTGGCCACATGAAAACAGCGTTTTTACACTTTCTGTACACTTCTTTTTATCTTCCTACTAGTATACCTACCTGATATACTAACTGATATATACTACCTGATATACTAACTGATATATACTACCTGATATACTACCTTATGATCATTGGGGGGAAAAAATGACAGCACTCCATCTTTAATAATAAGTACATTCTATACATTGGAACAGAGATTGTTTTTGTTTATTTTTTTTTCTGTGAAAAGTAAAGGCTTTTTGGACATCCAAGGTTTCCGTGGCGGGCAGCGAGGAGCTTCCCGCTCCAGCAGCCTCATAGTGTCTATCTGTGGTCTCTGGTCTGAACCAGTGATCCATCGATCTGGAGGTGCTGGCACAGCACATCCACTTAACAGGCCAGACAGGCATTAGCAACCAACCACAGCACATCTCGCTAATAGGTTCATGACAGCTGACAGGCATTAACAATCAAACACCTATTGAATGGATTCATTAGTTAGAGCCTTTAGAGAGCTCTGGAGTGAACGGCACGGGCGTGTGTGTGTGTGTGTGCGTGTGCGTGTGTGTGTGGTGCACGCCCGGTGTGCAAGAATGCCAGGCACGAGTGGTGGAAGAATGGAAGGCTTTGTTTCTGTGTGTGTGTTGTGGCATGGTTGTGTGTGTTGTGGTGACATGGTTTTGTGCGTGCGTGCGAGCGAGCAGCATTGTTTATGTGGCATTGTGTGTGTGTGTGTGTGTGTGTGTGTGCGTGGGGGGGGGGGGGGGGTTTGGGTGAGAACTGTTTGTTGGCTCTTGTGCCTCAGTGATGGATGTCTCTTTCTGTCTGAATCAGCCTTAAAACACAATTAGCTTAATGAGAAACAACTCTGGAAGGTCGTAAATAAATGGAACACACGAAACCCCCATGCACGCACACACAGTTTAAAGTCAAATAGATTGACTGGTTGCGTATACAGAACATCAACATAATTGACGTGGAACATGATCTGATAGTAACCAGTGTATCATTAAGAAATGGTTCGGACCTCCACATAAACTTTAAGCATCTGATACTGTAGAGTAGACTGAGCTTCACCGCATTGCCCTGTGAATTTCACTGACACGAAAACCAAATGGACCCATCATACAGGGTCCATTTGGTTTGATTTGTAAACTCCCACGGTTCAAAATGTAACACTGATTTAACACACATTAACTGGCTTATGGCCAGCCTAATTAACAGTGGATTGTGCCTTCTGCCTGCACTATTCATTATGTTTAATTCGTCATTTTAATGCCAATAGAAAAATCCGTGACATACACACACACTATACCTCATTTTAACACGGCAATCCTATAGTATATTATACCCAGTCCTGATGGTGGAGGTAACGTCACCATTATGCCGATTTTGACCAATCTGGCAAAAGCACATCCGGTTTAACGAACCATAACGTCCAAAGCATTAGTAGCTTTGGACTGTGTAGCACTGTTAGATCTCTTTTATAACTAAGTCAAATTAAGTTCTAATCAAGCCAATCATTTACGCAGCGATGCACATAAAGACTGCGAGCGTGCGTGATCGACTGTGCATGTGCAGATTTCGGCCGGTTTTAGGTAGATTACATCCGTTAGCCAAACAAGCTGAAAGTTGCTACATTTTGTTACATTAAGCTCCCGATTACAGGGAATTAAACGATTACGTCAATAACATGACGTAACGTGGCCATGAGGGATTTATTGATTCATTACGTCAATTACGTCAATAGCCATAAGGAGGTGTAATTAACCACTTGAACAGAGAACAGTGGTTCTCAAAGTGCAGCAGCCCAACACTGACCACATCAGCACATTTGGAACGACACCCGTCGTCTACACTGTAGTTCACTCCCACTCCTAGACCAGGAAATGTGTGTCGTTTTCCCCATGCAGGCTTTCCTTTCTGAGCCGAATGCGAAACGAAAATGAAAGCCTGGATACCGACCGAGGCGATTCCTCACCTTGACAGACGGGCTGCGTGGCGCTCCAGGTTCCGTTGTGGAGGCAGGTCCTCTCGGCTGAGCCCATTAGGGTGTATCCCGCCTCGCAGCTGAAGCGCAGCAGGCTCTTGGTTTTGAACTCCTCTCCGCCCAGGCGGGCACCGTGGGGGGGAACCCCGGGGTCCCCACACACTCCTGGGCTCACACCTGAGAGGAGGGAGGGCTGTTATGCATGTACAGCAGTGCTTTTCAACCCTTTTCATTTCAACGTCCATTATTTACTCTGTATTTGTACAAGCTCAAAACGTGTCGATGTAGATCGGCTATTTTAACTTTTCAAAAATGTTTTTCAAAGGGATATGGTATTCAGCATGGACAAAAATCTGCCTCTTAGACCCAAAACCTTCACTATTTTGTTATCATTGGATAGGATTTTGTCCCCAATAACATGCTGTACTGATGTTGGTACCATAGGAGAGATAAAAGGAAACATTGATCAAAATAACAATTCCTCTACATTCTATAATTGTGTAGACTTCTTCTAAATTAAGTAATAATTTTACTCCTAAATCATTTAGCTGGGGACCACCTGGAACCCCCTGAAGGACCACTGGTTTCTCTATGGCAGTGTTTCCCAAATGCTTTATGTTTATGGGTTTCCGAAATTCAGAAAAAATGAATTAAACTATTTTTACATTTCATAATGTAAAAAATAAAACAATTAGTTCAAGTAGTAGTTGATAAGTTCACAATGCATCGGATCGTATTGTGAGCTTGTACACTAGATCGGCTACATTCACAAATAAATAGGCCTTTAATACATATTCTTATGTGTTTTGGGTCCCGGGGATGATGCCAAATGTATCTGTTGAGTCTTGAGCTGCTGTACAGACAAGTATAGAAGGCCTACACGGCGTGTGCGTGCGTGCGTGCGTGCGTGCGTGCGTGTGTGCGTGCGTGCGTGCGTGCGTGCGTGCGTGCGTGCGTGCGTGCGTGCGTGCGTGCGTGCGAGCGTGCGTGCGTGCAGAGTGTACCTTACAGTACATTTAAAGCTGCGCCATATATGCATGTTCTATACTAGCATTAAGGTGGGTGTTACAATATTAGCAGCTTAGTTAAAACATCCGACAGGGGGATTTGTGAATTTAAGAAGCTATAAGCTCTGAGCGGCGGTGAGTTCTCTTGCATCTCAATGAGGCCTCCTGCACGCATGGGGCTGATAGAGAGAGATAGAGAGACAGAGAGAGAGAGAGAGGGGCTGCCGTCCCGCTGAGGGGAGAGCGTTCCGAGGCCAGCAGGGTAAAGCCTGCTGCTTTTCAGCTGGAGAGACAGATTGATGTTGAGTTTGGGAAAATGATCACATGTCATGTTGCGAGGCTTCCCGTAGGATGTGATGCTATACCACGCGCACCGCTTGACACCTTGAGCGACGTGCGTCCCCCCGTTCTCTCCCCTCTCAGCCCCCTTTTTTATAGAAAAACCCACCACGCCAGGTTGGCTATGAACACTCACTCACACACACGTAAGCTTACACCGGGCTGTGAGCGTGTGAGCGAGCATACGCACGTGCAATTCCCAACGTGCGGGCCGGGGCTCACTGGTGGGCTGTGAGGATATTTCAAGTGGGTCCCCTTTGTTTTTGTTTTTTTCCCCGTACGGGAGTCTAATGAGCGTGTACAGGACCATAATCATTATATTGATTATATGATATTAAAAAAGGCGTGCAAAGGCGCCATCGGCGTGGAGAAACATACGTACGGAAATAGGCGCAAAGGGCGCCGGGTCCGTTAAGTGGTCAGATGGGTGGGGGAGGGGGAACAACGCATTTGAGAAGCGCTGCTCTATAGCTCCCAAACTATTTGTCAGTCTTAAAGGAGTAGTTCAACCAAAAAACTAATATCAATTACACACACCATGAAGCCTTGATATCATGGTGATTATGTTTTGTCGCAATCCTATCCAAATATGCCAAATGCTGTTTTAAATCCTATACTGTATGTAAATCACGCTGTGAGCCCTCTCTGTGAGAAGTGAAAAGAAAACCTATACTTATCTATTTAAGCCCCGTCTTATACGCCATCGTACAGCGGTGTCATTCTAAAGTAGCTAAAATAGCCGATCTACAAACTCCCAACGCACTGTGGGAGGCCAGGTTGAAAGTGGTTAACAGTACTGTGACCGAAAGCGTGTGTGCGTGCGTGCGGCGTGCATGCAATCCACAAGCAACCCAGTTGTGAGAAGCTCTGTATGGCTCATCAGGTAATGTTACATAATCACTGCTGTCAGGAAGAAACCTTGTATCTCCTTATTTCAACTTTTTGAGGGGCGCTAGCCCCTCCTATACACAGCTATGGAGATTTCCGTCCTAACACAAAGATTAAATACCATTGATAATGAATGGAGAATTTACGTCACATGTGTCTGAGCAAATTGACATGTTACGTCATGATGATGGACGATGATAAGAGCGAGCAAATCGGCTATTTTTGTCCTACACAAAGATTACATTCCCATTGAATGGACCCCCACGACCCGACTACAGATAAGCAGTTGAAGATGGATGGAGATGGATGGATGGATGGATGGATGGATGGATGGATGGATGGATGGAAAAATGGTGGGATAAAAATGAAACTAGAACATAACTACACTGGATCCACTGGAACACAGGCTATTTTTTCCATTGCCTAACATGTAGCAGTTCTGGACATGCAAGGTTTCAGCCCAACAGCTGAGAGAGAGAGCCTATATTTACCCATAATGCCTGAGAGCCTATACACTGTATATTTACCCATAATGCCTGAGAGCCTATATATATATTATTTACCAGTGCAGTATGACGGCGCTCCACTCCATGTGCCGTCCTCCTGGCAGTGGCGCGTAGCGTTGCCCACCAGCACCCCTCCAGGCAGGCAGGAGTACTGCAGCACTGAACCGTGAGTCCAGCTGCGGGATCCGGACACCAGCGCGTTGGGAGGCAAACCGGGGTCACCGCAGGAGATGGCTGTGGTGAGACACAGGACGGGTTGAGGAGAGGGGGACCGGTGCAGGGTTAATATCAACAGGTCGTTTCGAGGACGCAATCTGATTGGTTGTAACAACCGTGCTTCAGACTCGGTGGCTAGGCTAGCTAGTTTCTTGGAAAGCGAAAATCATAGTTTTAAGGGAAACTGTTGTATAATCGCAAAATTACACTTGAGGTTGTGCGTTACTGTCATTGGAACTTCTGCGCTGCTTAAAGAACTCGCCTTCGGCTCGTTCTTGCAGCAACACAGGCGTGCCATTAATGATAGTAACGCACTGTAACGACTTGTACAGTTTTTGACTCAATAAAGTGTAGCCTATATAAAGAAAAGACAAATCAGAGCACAAGTGTTTGTCTAGAAAAATAGTTTGATCTACAAAAAGGGGATAACTCTCCCAGCTAGGATGGGCACAGTATGTCTCCCTTGCGTCAACACAGATACAAAGAGTGGGAAAGAGAAAGAAAGAGTGAAAAAATGTCTCATGCAGAGCTCTCCTCCTGGGAGCCGTGTAGCAAGCCCTCTGAGCACTGTTGTTATTAATGGTTCACTCTGATCGGTGTCTGGTCACGGTCAGTCACAGCATTCTGCAGTCGGACGCCCTTCCACGGTGGACCTCTGTTTACGTCGCTGTGGAAGTTGGAAACCTGACGGCTAATACCATTTCCAAATCAATAACCTGTGTCAAATGGTTTCGGACCAGGGGATTGAGCGGGACGCGGCCAACATGGAACTGTAGCAATATTGTATTTCTGCCAAATATCTAGTCATCCAATACCCCCCCCCCCCCCCCCTGTGCAATCCTCCAAAACCATTTATCTGAAATGTAATCCTCTCCACGGAACTCACTGTCTCGCTGTTTTCTGTGCTTTGCTCTTTTGCCTCTCTACTTCTCTGTCATTCTGGAGCAGCTGTGCAATCATGTTTTGCATTCCACGGGTGATGTAAAACAACATATCCATCAAACACAGCTGTGTCCAGTGATCAGATTATTTACCGTCCACTTTGGAATTAACACTCCAGACTACTGTGCAGTAACACAAGAGGTGCCCTCAACAGGGATGCCAATTTAAGTGGTTAAACTGGCACAACTTCTTGTTCCCTTATTGTTTTTTGACGGATTTGTCTTCTTCTTCTTCCGCGAAAAATAGCAGTCGGTTTTCGCGCTATATACTCATATTTCGTGTTCTGACTTTTGACCTCTGACCTTTAGTTCTCCCACCAAACATCTCATAGATATGGATATAATTTGTATGCTCCGCCCATGCACCGAAAAGACCTAAAGTGAGTACAAAAGTATACTAAGTATACTAGGCACTACTGTATATATTTTTTAAACTCTTTTTGTACCATTTCTGTCACGTCTGTGTCACTGTTATAGAGCTGCATGATTATGCAACTTATTATGGGTCCATAATGAGATTAGTTATTATAATTATTACCTTTTTTCAGCCGGATAATTGAACGGTATTGCAGTTGCTGTAGCGCACTGTTGTGATTAACCCATTCTGACCGGGCACCCATTTTGGTGTTGGCATCATGTTATGCTTTAGCTATTGAAAAATAGCAGATCTACAAGCTCATATCGCGCCACCGAGTGGCGCGATACGAGCTTGTAGGTCTGCTATTTTTGAAAAATTCGAAGAACGACTGACATTTTTAGAATCTGATCTCAGGTCAGAATGGGTTCATCAGACCAGTGGGTGTCCAGTGGAAACCTTCGTATGAATCTGATCTCAGGTCAGAATGGGTTAAGAGTTGAGCCAGAAGGCAAAGATCTCTGTCTACCGAGAATAAGGTCGCGAATACAAGCGGCGGCCGAAAGTTTTCTTGGATGGGTGGCTGGCATCTCCCTTAGAGATATAGGGTGAGAAGTTCAGTCACGCGAGAGAGACTCGGAGTAGAGTCGCTGCTTCTTCGCCTGGAAAGGAGCCAGCTTAGGTGGTTCGGGCATCTGGTTAGGATGCCTCTCGGGCGTCTCCCTATATAGGGAGGTCCTCGAGGCACGTCCCACTGGGAGGAGACCCCGGGGCATGCAGACCAAGGCGCAGTTGGAGGAAACACATTGACTCACTGGCTTTGGAACGTCTCGAGATCCCCCAGGAGGAAGTCACTAATGTTACTCTGAAGAGGGAAGTCTGGAGCTCTCTGGTGGAGCTGTTGCCCCCGCAACCCGACTACGGATAAGCGGTTGAAGATGGATGGATGGATGGACCTTATTTAACAAACAAAATCTCATCTTAATGCAATATTATTCTTATTTTGACTAAAAGCTAAAATAAATAATGTTTTCCTATTCAGACACAAAGCAGCTGATCGGCCCCGATTTCCGACCACGTGATCGGATCGGGACAACCCTAGTAGAGGGTCATGCCAAATGGCAATGAAACCAGTTTTACTCCAATTGGCCAAAAGGCGGCGCGATAAACTGCTGTTTTTTCCCAGCGGTGAAATTCCCCTTTAATAGTCCAACCAACTCCAAGCAGTCTGTGATGGAACTATAATGTTCACAGCCCCCCATCCCCCCCCTCCATTCTCTCTGTAAACAGCAACCTTCTCATCTGCCTGTGTATTCTGTTCTGTGTATCTCTGTGTATACAGCCTCTCCGTCCGTCCGTCCGTCCGTCCGTCCGACCGTCCGACCGTCCGTCCGTCCGTCCGTCTGTCTGTCCGTCTGTCCGTCTGTCTGTCCGTCTGTCCGTCCGTCTGTCTGTCCGTCTGTCCGTCTGTCTGTCTGTCTGTCTGTCCGTCCGTCCGTCCGTCTGTCCGTCCGTCCGTCCGTCCGTCTGTCTCCACCACCCCACCATCCATCCCCATCTCTCTATCTATGTGTTTCTATCTGCTGCCAGGTAGCTCTCTGACAATAAAGCCTGTCACCCCAAGGGACACACACACACACACACATGCCTCTGGCATCTTTCAATACACATGTAAGCACGGACGCACAAGCATGCATGCACACACACACACACTCACTCACTCCCCTCTGGCTTTCAATACACATGTAAGCATGCACGCACTCACTCACGCACGCATGCACGCACACGCCGCTCATTCTTTTTTATGATTAGTTTCCTCCCATTTTCTCCTCGACTTCCTTCCTTCCACAACCTCTTTCATTCTATCTGTATCTCACCCCAAGTCAGTCAGTGCCTCTTCAAGCTATTTCACACCTAGAATAGCTTTCCCTGGGAAAGACTGTGTGTGTGTGTGTGTGTGTGTGTGTGTGTGTGTGTGTGTGTGTGTGTGTGTGTGTGTGTGTTGTAATTGGTACTTATACTTGCATAACCCCAGTTTTCCATACAGTACCTAGGCAGCGTGGGATTGGTCGGTCCCAGCGTCCGTCATGCAGGCAGGTGAGGAGGGCGGAGCCCAGCAGGTAGAAGCCTCGTTTACAGTGGATCGCCACGGTGACGCCGTAGCTAAAGACTTCTGGGTAACGTAGTCCAGACTGACGCACGCCATTCTCCACCTGACCCGGGTCCGAACAGTTGACCACTATATGACAATACAAACACACACAATGCAGAGATGTCAGATACTAACAGCTTGTGAAGGACATTTTTGTCAGACGTTCTGTTTGGCCAATAATGTTACCAGAAATACTATAGTGAACTCCTTATGTACCTTATGTACCTGTAAAGCTAAAAGAATAACACAAAAAGTCCTGGGGACTTGTTTCCATTGTGGTCATCCTACAGTATATATTCAATTCATCAATTTACAATTTAGGCATTTAGCAGACGCTCTTAATCCAGAGCGATTTACAGTAAGCAAGGCATCAAATACATGAAATTAGTCATCAAGAATCATACGTAAGCTAAGAAAACTATATACACTATAGAGTGCTACAGTATGTCTCCATTAAATGTCTATCTAAATTACATAAGTTGAGCTTTTGCATATGCCTGCCCTGTAGGGTCGTCGAGGCTAGGGAAAGTGCTACGGGCTAAGATGGAGTCTGAAGAGGTCAGTTTTCAGACTACGGTGGAAGATTGGGAGTGAGTCTGCAGTTCTGATTGCAAAGGGAAGTTCATTCCATAGCTTTGGAGCCAGAAGGGAGAAGAGTTTGGGACATGTGGAGCGTTGTCCTGGTGTTTTAGTGAATGCTCATCCAGCTTCCCTGCATTGGCTGAGTTGAGCGCGCTGGAGGGTTTGTAGGGTCTGATCAGACTTTGAAGATATACCTTAAATTGCTTTGAAGGCCAGCATCAGAGTTTTGACCAAAATCAAATCAAATCAAATCAAGTTTATTTATATAGCACATTTAAAAACAACTCTCATTGTACCAAAGTGCTTCACAAATACAATACACAATACAATACAATATAATACAGTGTAGAAGACGTCAATAATAAAACAACAGAAAAATAGAACAGAATAGTCTAAAAGAGAAGGTGCAGGATCATGTCGGTGGTGGAAAAGGTCAGTCAGGAGCGGAGAAGGGGAGAGACATGTGAGATTTATGTCGGGTTGAAGACTAAGCGAGCTGCGGCATTCTGGATCAATTGGAGAGGCTTAAGTGTGCATGCCGGTAGGCCAGTAAGGAGACTGATGTCTGGATAAGGAGCTGGGCTGACTCCTGAGGAACGGTCTAATTCGTAGAATGTTATAGAGGGTAAACCTACAGGATCAAGTGACCGCTGTAATGTGTGCTTTGAATGAGAGCTGACTGTCCAGGACAACATCAAGTATCAAAACATGTATACATCAACATGTATCAAAATTAATGGACAAAGAGCAAATCAGACTGAAATACTTTCTCTCTCTCTCGCTCTCTCTCTCTCTCCACGCTAAAGATCATCATTATCCGATTAGAACTTTTTGAAAAATGTAAATAACGGAGAGACTGATTAATTCGGCCCATGAAAAAAACATCCAGCTATTGCGTAGGCCTATGTTCCATTCACTCGATAGTGTCCCAGGCTGAATGATCAACCTCTACGAGTGACACACACACACACACACACACACACACACACACACACACACACACACACACACACACACACACACACCTTCACATTTCAGGAAATGTAATAATACAAAAATAATAATAACCTGTGTTGCAGTCACGTGTATGTTGAAATCCTTAGAACATTGTGAATGATTTTGCCTTTTTTTTTTTTTTTTACAGAAAATCTTCTATTCTGGGAGTCCCTGGCACAAATCATTTTGGAAACGGACGGGGGTTCTTCTCGACATGAAAATGATTGAGGAGATCCAATCACTGCTGTCAGGTTTTCTAACACGTTTGAGGAGAACCGCTGCTGTTGGGTTTTCTGGCCAACAGCGATACACTCTTCCAAAGAGACAGCTAGCTGTTATGCCTCTCTCTCTCTCTGTTCCGTTCCGTTCCGCTTGGCTTTGTTAGTGAACCTTCTCCTCCGCTGCCCTTTATTTTTTGACAGGTGCTTGAAAAGCGCCTGGACTACATTTGCTATACTTCTCTACTAGCGACTGTACTGACGACCTTAGTGGACACTTTTTCATGATTGGCTGCCTCTAGCCAATGGGAGACTTTACCCATAAAACCCAGTCTGAACGGCATACAAACACATACTCTGCACTACACAAGCTGGCAATTATGACCGAGTCATTCTTGGTTTTTCTTCCTGAGCCTCCATCCGCTCCATCCTTCTCATAATGTCTTTAATTTGGCTTCTGCTGTTCGTTGGGCTCTAGAAATCTATTAATTTCTGCAGTGTTCCATTCTCCTCCAGTGTGTTCTAGTCTTCGCTCTTATGATAAGTCTCTGTTCTCTACACATTCCTGCCCTCATCCCGTCTGAGCACCTTATCCTCTTCTGCGTGTCACATGGGGGGAAGGAAGCTCACATTGAAGTCCACGGGGGACAGCAGTGTGCGTGTGCGTGTCAGTGTGTGCGGGCATGTGTGCGTGTGCGCGTGTTGTTAACACTGTGGGAATAGAGAAGGTTTCAGCCTCATAATTGACAGCTGCTACTGGCGCAAAAACAGAGGGAGGACAGAGACACAAAAGAGAAATGGGGGGAGGGGGGTGGGGTAGAGCGACAGAGAGAGATGTGGGGGTAGAGAACCAGTAAGCGAGAAAGAATTAAATGGAAACTCCAGCTGAGCAGCTATAATATCGACCTGTGTGTGTGTGTGTGTGTGTGTGTGTGTGTGTGTGTGTGTGTGTGTGTGTGTGTGTGTGTGTGTGTGCGTGTGCGTGTGCGCATGCGTTTCAGCATCTCCTGGCGGTTCCAGTAGAACAGGTCTTGAGAGACTTCCAGTGAAACAACCATGCATGGTTGACAAGTGGAGAAGAATGCGTTTGTGTGCCAATCTGTGTGTTGTTTGCACGCACGTGTGTGTGTGTGTGTGTGTGTGTGTGTGTGTGTGGTACGTGCGCGACTGCGCATGCACCTGTGTGAGTGTGGGCAGAGAGCACGTGTGCAATTATTTATAGATTGGATTGTTTATTTATAGATGTTTAGTACTGTATTGTATCTTGTTCTGTTATCTCGCACTGCACATTATTTCATAGCATTTTACAGTTCTGCTGACAGCAGAAATGGACAAATACGTAAACATCAAATGATGAAAGTTATATGCGTGGATGTGTTTCACCAGTGATGCAGACATCGATCTGCGTGAAGGATGATGCACATCTCGCCGACGTGGTTTTCGATCTCATGCAAGTCTAGGTGGCTGATTTCCCCACACCTAAAACATATCAGGTACTATAATTCAACTAGAAGATCATGAAGTTGTGGCGTCTCGGTCCGGGACCGCGCGCCACGGCATAGCCACCTCGGGGAGAGTGGGAGAGAGACGGGCAGAGTGAAGCGTTGCCAACGGCAACGAGGGCGGGTCCTGGAAGGGAGGTACATCCCAGCCCGGCTCCTCGTCGGCCTTAATGGGACACCGGCTGCGCGACCACACCCAGGCAGCTTAAAAGTCTCTGTCCTCTCCGGCGCACACTCTCAGAGACTCTCCCGAGAGACAGGCTGGCGTGCGGCAATCCGGTAAGACTGAACCATGCAGATTGCCCCTCCTATTAATATACCAGTTATGAGCCCGACGTTAACTTGATGCGATGTCAATACTAACTCTGTGAATCTCATCTCTCAGGCTCACCTACCCATACCTGAAAGTGACCGCTGGGCTCTGGAAACTAGAGGCATAGTGGCTGGGACACCGGAGTGTCCCTAGCCCCCCCCCCCCCCCCCGATGAATGCTGTGGGACAAGGTCCCCAGCCTTAATAAACAGAAGGAACTTTATTTGATGACCATGCTCTGACAAAGCAAGAGCCACTGAGTCAAAGCCCCTTTCCCTAGAGTGGGCGAGCCTATGAGTTAACCTTTTTGTGATGCGAAAACAAATAAAAGTGCCCTTGCTTTAGCACTCTGAACTTGAACTCTGTGTGTTTTTTGGTCCGGTGAAACAGCTACCCCACAAAGTATACCTGGTTTTCACCTTGGCACCACCCACCTGAACTTAACACAATTTTTGCTAAGGACGTGTATAGACGTCCTTTCTAGTCAAACCGCAGGAGGCCTTGTGTGTTGGCCTTGGCCTTGGCCTTACACGTCTTTAGATTTTTTTGGTTGGCCTTTCCTTCTGCACCTTGTGTTTTGTGCATGCGTGCTGCCGTTCACTTCCTTGTTTACGGCTCTAGGGAGCTCTCCATGGTTTTGACGAAAAGGACAATGTCTTCATTTCTGACTTCAGCATGCATCCTGTTTAGAATATTAACGCTTCTAGAGATACTTTAGCGTGACCAGCGTGAGGTAAGAACAGAACATTATGGCAAAAAGTACAGCACCCTATCTTAAAAAAAAGCAAAGTAGCCAATTGGAAAGCTCAAAATGTGTCGCTTCGCTATTGTGTGACGCTGCAGTATGATCAAGTATATACTGTACTTCCTAATTTAACATCTCGTGAAAATTGCCGGTTTATTTTTTATTTAATTTTTTGGACTACAGTATTTTTAAGCATTTTGACAGTTCATGTGATGACGTGCATATATAGTACACATATACATTACATGAAATCAATACTGTTGGGTAGAAACCTGTTATCTCCTAACCTCTCTAAATGAATGCCCTGGCCTACAGTATGTAGATTCCAATAGCATAATTTTACCCATTAGACCTGAAGCAGATTCTAAAAATGTTTTCTTAAAAAAAGAAAAAAAAGAAATGAAACATGGCTGGGACAATATCCGCATAATGAGCTCAACTCATTATTACCGTTAACTTTAGTTAATGCAACTTCATCAGGACGTTGAATTCCTGATGAAGATCTTGTGATCTCAACTTTGGGCAGTAAAAAAATTATTCCAAGCTGAGCGTGCAGACTTTGTTCTGCACACTTCCTTTCAAAAGGTTGAAAGGATAAAAGGTAAGCTTACCATAAACACAATAATCATTGTTAGTTAACATCACCGACTGTCTTTCAGCCTGTAGGCCTATGCTCAAGTGCTTCTGGACTGGAGAAACTCAACTTTTTAGTCACTTAATTAATTTTGCCACACTTAGGCTGAGGCAATTTTCTGCATGTATGGAAAAGAAAATAATTGGTGTGAGCAAAAACATCTAATCTACTGACATTCGTCAACAATGGTGTAAAGTGATGCAATAACAACAACAAATGTTGCTTGTTTGTTTCTCTCTCTCTGCATTATTTTCGACTGTCTTCCGAGTTGTTTAAAGGGTTTAAAAATGTTACGTTTAAAAGAGCCCATTTCTTCTGTCACAGACTTTAGTTTGAGTTGAGTTGTGTTGGAAAAAACTACTTTTAAACAAGTTCACGGCTGGTGGGGTGGCAATGACAAAGAGGTTAGTGGGTCGCCACTATTTTCTTGTTCTATTGATAACATTTCCGATTCATCGTATAAATGATTAAACACACTGTTTAATAGACTAAAACTGAATATTTGTTCTTATTACACAGCTTATTTCAATGCTTGATTCTGATTGGTCAATCGCTGAATTGAGCGGTGCATGTGTTATTCCTTGAAAACAGACTGCTCCGCTCTAAAACAGACTACAACAGCTGTCTAATCAAAGCCTCGGAGCACCTGGCTTCGCTGCTTGGATTGAAATGCTGTATCCAACATGACAGCCATGTAAACAAACACACAATATAATTGACAGCTAAACATTGCTCTCAAGAATGTTTTTGAAAACATTTGAAGCGAAAGAAAGACGATGCAGTAATCGGAAATTGATTCCATTTGATCAACACTCACTTTCTTGTTTCCAAGCCGATTCATTGCACTCTGTGGGGCCAACTTGGAATACTTTCATTACCGTAAGCAAGGACATAGGCCTACTTTGTTTTGTTGTCCCTTTTGGGTCAAATATATTAATTTATACAGTAGCCGTGTAATAAGCGGGATAATGTATGGCTGGGTGGTCATTGTTGATATATAAATCACCCCCTCTGTGATTTATCTATAAACAATGACCACCTAGCCATACACTATCCCTTACATAATCAATTAAATGGATTACTTTGATTTATTGTTATATAGATTTTGGCCACATCGCGACGCATTGTGAGCTTGTAGATCGGCTATTTTCAAATTATTTTTTTATATATTTGAAAACTTGAAAAGGGACATTCTGCATAATTAGTACTTTCTACTTTTGGTACTTAAAATACATTTTGATACCAATACTTTTACTCGAGTACATTTTGAATTCCGGACTTTTACTTGTAACGCAGTAGTTCTACATTGGAACAAAAACAAAATCGCATGGATGCACCTGGGAAGTATCCTCAGTGATATATCCCAACCTCATCTGGGTTTTGGGTCTGTTGAACATCATACCCCTCACTCAGGCGACCCAGCCGGGGTTGATCAAGTCCCGACTTACGTCCCAGTAGCTACCCTCGATCAGTCCCATTAGGGCAAGACCAGGGCCACACAATCCGTTGGAACTAATCCGGAGCTACTCTGCCGGGACTGGGAGGTATACAGTACGTTTCATTAGTGTATCTTACAGTTAATAACACAATGTTCTCTTCTCATCACTCCCTCAGCCTCGGCGCATGGAAGGACTAGGCTCTGTGGTTTTACTCCTGTCCGGACCGCTCCTACGTCTCACCAGGTCCAATTCCTGCTCTCACCAGGTCTGGGACCTGTGCGGTGCACCAGACTCCTGTGTGCGTGCGTGCGTGCATGTGTGTGTGTGTGTGTGTGTGTGTGTGTGTGTGTGTGTGTGTGTGTGTTATACCTCTGCAGACCGGTAGCGGGCTGCTCCACTGCCCGTTGAGCCTGCACTGCGCACGTGCATTTCCGTGGAGCGTGTGACCTCGGTTGCAGGTGAAGTTAACGACGTCGTTGAGGTTAAACTCGCTGCCGTTGGTCCGTCCATTGGCCGGGTTGCCCGGGTGACCACAGGTGATGGCTGAGGGAGTGATGAGAAGAGAACATTGTGTTATTAACTGTAAGATGCACTAATGAAATGTTTTACTTAAGTTAAAGTATCAATACTGCAATGTAGAACTACAGTTACAAGTAAAAGTCTGGAATTCAAAATGTACTTGAGGAAAAGGAAAATAAAAGGGGAAAAAAGAAAGAAAGAAAACATATTGGCATCATAAAAAGTAGAAAGTACTCATTATGCAGAATGCCCCGTTTCAAGTTTTCAAATGTGTAAAATTATTTTGAAAATAGCAGATCTACAAGCTCACAATTTGTCGCATCGTGACGCATTGTGAGCTGAAGAGGTTCTAATGTATGTTTTGTGATAATAATCAAAATCTACAAACAACTAGTAACTAAAGGTTTCAAATAAATGTAGTGGAGTAAAAGTACAATATTTGCCTCGCAGTCGAAGATGTAGTGGAGTAGAAGTAAAAGAAATACTAAAGTAAAGTACACATACCTTTACATAATAATCTAAAACTAGAATGTGAATGGCATCTATATTTATAGTAGCATGAGGGCTATTTTGTCAAACTTTGTAAATTGTTCACAGCGGTGCAACGCACATCGGTCCGTTCCAGGTGCCAACCAACAGTAAAGTATTCCTTTATGTTCGTACGGCATAATATTACACATGAACTGCAATCATTATGAAATGAAAGACTACTCACGGACACAGACAGGCGTGGCTCCTGACCACCGATGATCTTGCTGGCAGATTCTGACTGATGTACCAATTAGCCGAAATCCCAGCATGCACTGGTACACCACTGTATCACGGTAACTGGAACCATCTCCACTGATGTGGCCATTGACAATAGGGTCTGGAGAATCACAATGGCCTGCTACAATAGACAAGATCATACACACACAAACAGAGCTTTTACCCTCAACTATAGGCTTTTTACCTGTGCTCGTCGGGCACCGGCCTACTTGTGAACGATGAAAGTTGAGAACAATGAAAATCGGGAATAGCACCCGTTTTAACCGTCTGTCGGTCTGTGTCCCTTTTGCTCATATATGGAGCTCTCTAAATCCGTCTTTCTTTGTCCCTTTTTTTGTATAATTTTTATCAAACAAAAATTTCAACCCATTTTTTCACGCAGTGTCAATTATCTAATGTAATCATGGGCGCTACACTTCCTCTGCCAACCTGGGTGGGAGGCAGCTAACTGACCTCATGCTTCCCAGTATTTGTCCCTTTTACGTCCATAATCTATATGCAGATCTCTGATGTTATCAGTATGGGCATATATTATATGGGCCTGACCATATACAGTATGGGCCTTTTCTGGCGGTTCTGGACAACTGTGAATCAATAATCCGACAATCCAAGGGCGGGCGCTACCCTCCCTGTGTTGGTGTGGAATGCGTGTGTCTAATTTAAAGTCCATGGGGCTAACGGTTCTCGAGTTACGTGGATTAAAGACGTACGGTTTAGGGGTGGATTGGCCGGGAAAACTGTGAGGTTCCCAGTTCAATCCTTGCATGGTTTCCTCTACCATCGATGTATGAATGGGTGAATGTATTGCACACATCTATGTTAAGAGCTTTGGACAAAAACGCTATATAAATGCACTATTAACCATTTAAAGGCACATTTTCATATGTATACATACGCACAGAGATTCAGTGCATTTATTGAAAGATTTATATATAATTAGTAGCTTTAGTATACTGTATGGTACGAAAAGGTAGGCTTTTAGAAGACATATTTTATCTAACTGTACCACAATGTATGGTTGGTAGTACACATTCTACTGTGCCATTTGGAGCCCCATCAGATGAATGTACGTTAACAAAACTCAACTTTACAACTGCATAGCAGCTCAGCTATGAGTAGGTTAATGGGTTTTGCTAAGAGGTCATAATATTGTCTCATATCTGTTAATTCAACCACCCAGTATTATACTATCAGGGATACTGGCTGCTGCTAAACAAAACAAATTGTGTCTCATTTAGATGAAGCCCCTTATGAGATTTCATTCATCCACCCCATTTAATCTGTTAGCATAATGGCCATTATATATAGTATATATTCTCCATCACAGGCCACAGTAGGCTTGAACGTGCATACCGAGGGGAAATTGTACAGTATGAGCTATCGCCATCCCGAATCAGATTAGATTTATTTGGGCCAACCGGTGCAACACCACTTGCGTACTGCTGAAGGCTCACTCATTACATAGACTTGGCTGGGTTTTGGTGGCACTCACCTAGACACCTGGTCTCTGCACCACTCCACAGGCCGTTGGCACCGCACTCCCTAACATGCGATCCCACCAGCGTGTAACCATGGTTACACATGAAGATGGCAGTCGCCCCGAATGTCGTCAAGGTCCCCAGCTTTGTGCCAAAGGCAGGCGAAGGCAGCTCGCCACAGGAGATGACTGATGAATAAAATGAGAGTTTAGAAACAAAGACAATGGGAGTTATAAAGTATAATGATTATGGGTCTCCTGGTACAATTCTAGACTAAATAACCACTTCAACTCAATTCATCAATTCATTGACCGGAGTTCTCCTGGCCTAGGGGTCTGTTCTTTTTCCCTCTAGACCAAATCTCTTTGCCAAAAGTAGCCGCTCAAAACGTGTTGCATAGCAAACTTGTACTGTAGATAAGTTTTTATGTTAGCCCAAGCATATGGACACTAGCATTCGTGTGGTTAAGGAAATATAGGCCTATATTGTGTACAGTATGTAGCACATAATAAAAATAAATTAACCAATTTTTTTGGACAGGTCTGTTATCTGTCATCAAGCCTAAGAGTGGCTGCCGAACAGCACATTTTTAAACCAACTTTAACCTGGCAAACATATTTTGGGCATGTTACTGTTCAAAAATGTTCAAAACTAGCGTGAGTGTAGACTCATTCTGTGTCCATTTTTAACACTGAAAGTGTACAAATGGGTCAATTTGGGATCTAACTTTCAATCATTTCACTGTACTCTCTTCAAGGACTCTCTGGGGGTCCCCGGATCAGATGTTGAGAACCCAGCCTCACGTAGCCAACCTTCATCTACCGTTGCAATGCATATTACCCTAGGCTGGTCCCTCTCAATTGTGGGAGGACGCCAAAATGGTGACGGCCAACCAGATTCGTCTGGAACCAGGCTATAACCAACCAATCAACACTGAGAGGGAAGGGACTAATATCCATGCAGTGATATCGCTACGCGAGGCTATTGAGAACCAGATTGAGTGATGTAGCCCAGTGGTTCTCAAAGTGGGGTCCCGGGAATCCCAAGGCATCCTAAAACCTAACCTAAGGTTTTCTGAAAACATTCAAATTCTTATTCAAAACATTTTGCTATATGAGACACAGAGGTGTATGTGACACAGAGGTTAATCCAGGTCTAAATGGGGTCATTCTTTCAGGAGTCACGGGGTCTGCAGCGACTCTGAGAGTTTCCAAATGGAACCAATACTCACTCTTGCACGCCGCCGGATCCTGCGCTCCTTCCCACGTCCCGTTGGCGAGGCAGCGCAGCGTCCTGCGGCCCACGCCTAAATAGTGTCCTGCCGAGCACTCCAACATGACCATGGAGCCAAACTCCTCCGGCCAACCAGAGAGAAGATGGTAGGTCATGTGATCGGTCAATACCCCCTCCACACTGGGGCAGTGGACCGCTTTGGAAGATAGTAAAAAAAACAACAAACAAACAAACGATTATAATTACTAGACCTTACCCGTTCTGAATATATGAACACCAAATGATGTACAATGTGGGTAATGTGATGTAATAGATCCCATTACTGGGAGGGAATTGTCCTGTGTCGCTATAGCGCACGTAGGCTACGCTATTGTAAACCTAGCGGATGTATCCCCCAAAAAGCATGTTTTTGCAATAAACGTACAATTTGCACCCCCTATGGATGAAAACGGAATTGCTTTGGGCTATCCGTTGATTAAACCACCCTCGACATGTGAATACAATTTGGGGTGGATTGGACATTCCGAAACAGGCCCATCCCACTAACTTTGGAAGCCGCTTACAGCCGAGCGACTATGACAATTCTGCCTGCGGTTTTGTAATCGGATAGGTCCAGAGATCATGTGTACCATTTTTGTGAGATTTGCACAAAAGCTGTAGGTGGAAGAGCAAAAAGTGTTTGTTTTTGTTTTTTTTATCCCACGATTTTGTAACCCATTTTTCACCCCTGTGTCAATTATCTAATGTGATCCTGGGCTCTACACACCCTCCGCCAGCCTAGTCCCCATATATGGGGGACATGGGCAGAGCAACGGACTTCCTTCATGCCTGACAGGGGGGAGTTTCCCTGGTTGGATGTAGCTCGTGGAAGGAACACGTTATTCCAACCAGTTCCTTTCCCCTCCATCAGGCGCCCCGGCTGGCCAGGGGGAGGCAGTTTAGAGACCAGGATTACTGCATGTTTTTTTGTGAGGGTACCTAACCTAGGGGACAAAGGGAGAACATACAAACTCCACACAGAAAGGCCTTTTCGCCAACCCCGCCTCGGGTATGGGCACTGATGACGCAGAGGAGAGAACGCGCCCCAGCGCCCACAGTGTCTCCAGCGGGAATTGAACCCAGGACCTTCTGTGAGGCTACAGCACTACCGACTGTGCCACCGTGCCCCCATCTCAAATGTTTTACTTAGGTAAAAGTATCCATACTGCAATGTAGAAATGCTCCGATGCAAGGAAAAGTCCGGAACTTGAGGTAAACTAAAAGTACAAAAGCATTGCCATCAAAATGTATTTAAAGTACCAAAAGTATACGTACTCATTATGCATAATGTCCCATTTCATGTTTTCAAATGTGTAAAAATCTTGAAAATAGCCGATCTACAAGCTGCGTTGTGTTGCGACGCATCTGGTATTTATTATTGTTCATTTTGAAGAACACCTTATGTCGAAACGTTAATCTACAATAAAGTCTTGACTGGGAGATTCTTGAAAAGTTACAGTGCGCTTCTATTATTCTTTACAGAAGTACACAAAAATATTATTACTAGGTCAAAATGTGATAATAATTTGCTCATTTTATTTAGAATTTTTGGTCTATTTATTAAATCAATATGGGACTCATACAAATGAGCTAAAACAAAAAATATGTTTTCACCCTTTTAGAGCATATCTGTGGTCATAATTGTTATAATTCATGGACTTAATGCCATTAACCATGGCTTGATGATTGTATATTACTGCATCAGAGGGACTGACTGTATGTGCAATATGATATCTACATCTACATCTACAAGCTCACAATGTAGATCAGCTATTTTCAGTTTTTCTGAGTGGTGCAACAACCACTCCTATAGACAGCTATGTGTGTGGCTGTGTCTGTACCTGGCTGTGTCCGAGCACGGAAATAGCGTTATAGCGTTTGTTCAACACCAAGTGTCACTGTTGCACCAGTACAGTACAGTACAGTACAGTACAGTACAGTACAGTACAGTACAGTACAGTACAGTACAGTACAGTACAGTACAGTACAGTACAGTACAGTACAGTACAGTACCACTCACTTCAGACGGGTCTGATTTTTGTATAATAATTAAAATCTACAAAGTAACTAAAGTTTTCAAATAAAAAAATAAATTAACTTAGTTCCACTTTACACCACTGGCAAGAAGGAAAACAGTGGCGTGTCGTGCTGTGTAAACCTACGTAGACATCTGGGGGGCGTGGCAGCGTTGCTCCAGCTGCCGTCCTCCAGACACAGCGCTGTCACGGTCAGACTGGGATCCAGGATGAAGCCGTGGTTACACTCGTAGGTCACCTGGCTACCCACCGTGTACTGGGACCCATGGAAGCTGCCGTTGCCTGGTGACTGGGGGAGTCCGCAAGAGACCGCTGAGAGAGAGAGAGAGAGAGAGAGAGAGAGAGAGAGAGAGAGAGAGAGAGACAGCTGAAGAGAGACATTTTCAATCAAACTGCTATATAGTTTCAAGTTCTCAAGTCAGGTGAGACTGTGAAGTTACACACTGGGGACAGACAAAGGGCTTCATTCACAAAAGGCGTTGGTAAATGTCTACTGTGCTTTACCGTATCCCTGCTCCTATAAGTAAAGACCAAGATCAGATTAATGCAAAACACAGTAAGTGCATTACTTAAGAACGCCAACGCCATTGTACATGTCTTTATTAAGGCTTTTCAGGGCCCTGGACTTCTTGGACCACACTTCACCTCTCCCAACACCTCCCCACACTAAACTGCTGTAGTACACAGTTCCAAAATATGCACATGCTGTATCCAAACACGCCGTTATGTCACAGATCATATGTGTGTCATCGTCCGTGGAGTGTCATAATGTTGGCATAATAATTGATGCCTACAGATTTAGCGGAGCAGCGGGTGAGTCAGCTACAGAGTAGTGTCGCGTAGCCAGACAACTATTCCACATAGTTATTATCTCTGATAAGCAACAGCATGCGTGCGTATACCCACAGCACAAGAACCCTGCCTCTCATAAGATGCAATGGAAAAGTTCTGTGTAAAAAATGCCCCATCAAACTTTTAGATGCTGTTTTTCTCCCAGTGTGGAGGAAGAATGATTAGGATTTTTATTGTGATCTCTCGCTCTTCAAATATATAATCCTTGGTTTCTGTTGTGTTTGAGCAATAATAGTAATTCAAATCAGTTGTCCTCAAAACCACACCTCCAGTCGCTGTCATAAGAACGGGATGTGTGCTCATGATCACGGCAGCAGAGCCTGTTTGTCCACGGCTGCACACGCACCTGCAGCCCATCAAGTATAATTTATGCTTCGTCCCACGATGGTGTCGCGCACACAGACCTCTACGCTCACAACAGTCGCATCCGTGATGCGATGTGAGCTTGTATATGAGGTGTTCTCTGTGCGCAATACTGTTGCGCTTTGAAGTATAAATAAAACATGCTAGTTGAGAACAAAATAAAGAGAAAATCCGTTCTTATATCCCATTGAGTTTCTATACCTTGACATAGAGGCGCTGGTATATCCCACTGGTACAGCCCGTTGGGGTGGAGCGTGCAGGTGGCATTGCTGGGGCCCACTAGACGGTAACCGTGGTTACAGTAGAACTGTAACCTGCTCCCATGGCGGAGATTAGTCCGGTTGACCACGCCCCCGTTGGCTGGCGGATCGTTAATGCTGCAGTAGACAGCTGGTCAGACAGAGAGGATACAAATACACAGGAAACAAGGATGAATTAAGAGCATAGATGAATTGTAGAGGGATAGAATCACAGTAGGCTGACAGGAATTGACAAGACCGTCGGGATCGGGAGTCGAACCCGCGGCACACCGCCAGACTGGATTACCAGCCAAGGTGCATGGACGGCTGAGCCACGGCCCAGGCCAATCAATTGATCATTAACAACATGCTCTGCCCACCCATCTGACCAGTATCAAGCTGCCCTGACCCGGTTGTATAGGAAGCACTGAATTAGAGAAATGGGACATGGAATTGTTAATGCGTGTTGAAAACGGGCGCAGTACGTAGTTCAGACAAGTCATTGGTCCGACAAATGACAACCCAGACAACCCAGACGCTGGTCCGACATGCGGATGAATGTCGGACTAATGCCCTGTCTGAAAAGCGTCCACCTCCTGTTGAAAACATGGCAAAATGCATTCGTTTCTGTGGCAGAAATGAATTGGCCAAATTAGTTCCTCGTCTGCAAGTGAGCGAGGGGGAGAAAAAAAATAGTTGGGTGCAGCCAAGCCTTCGTTAGTAATGTGCTCCTCAGTTGGGCAGCAGCTCAGCGCAAACGCTGTCAAAGTTATAGAAGCAGAAACTGCTGGAGCATGAAGAACACTCTAGAAGTTTGATTACTCTCACTTTCTTTGATTGCTCTCCCTTTCTGCCATTTTGTCAGGTACTCGCCATTCTTTAGGTATGCGGTCTAATCTAACTTGGACTCAGGGGGGGTGGACGCCTCTGCCTTGCATAGTCCCCAGTGAATAGGCAGGTTGCTATTCACTGGTAACCTAACTTTGGTGAAAATATCAGAAGGTGTTGTAGGCTTGGATTTTACTAAAAAGCCCCCCTTTTAAAATACAACACACGCACACGCATGCACGCACGCACGCACGCACGCACACACTTCCCTTCAGCACCATGCAGTCAAAAAGGCTGGTTGGCTGCTGCTGCTCAGTTCAGCACCATGGACAGAGTCACTACAGCTTACATTATACTGCGTTCACACGGAAGATGCAAACTAGAAAAAGTTCCCCCCTTGTGGACGCTATAATAGGCCAATGTGAAAAGGGTGCCACTTGTTCTTACACCATTGATGGCAATTGGATGATTTGAGGTATTTTGTTCCAAATATGTTTTGCAAAGATTCAGTTGGTGGTGCTATAACAGGCCAATGTGAAAAGGGGGGGGATGTATTCCTCAGCCTGGGTAGGAAAGTCTGTGAAATATTTCACGTAAATTGCACACTGCGTTCATGATTTGAGGCTTTTTGTTTCAAAAGGGCCAATCCTGCAAACTTTGAAAGCCAATGTTAGCCAAATATCGCACAGATCCATCTTGAACACATGACTATAGAGATAGTGTGTAACGATTTGCGGTATTTTTGGACAGAATCTTGAGGATTATAAATCATATCAAAAAATATCAAAAAATGTGCTTTTCAAAAGTCGGCCTCCTCGTTGGCATCCAGGGACTGTATGTGCAAAATTTGGCATCGACCGGGTTAGCAGTGACGGAGATTAACTGTTCACAGACGGACACACGGATGGACGGACGGAGTGCAAAACATACTCTCTGCCTTCGACCTGGAGACAAAGAAGCAAATATCCTAAAACCAGCTCAATGTTTTTGTAGCTTTTGCAGCAGCTACAAACATCGGATGTATCTTTGTATCTTCATGTCGCTGGCTTCCATTGACAATGAATGGTAGACAGTATCTTTGCATCAACTGTGTGAACAAAGCATTAGAGACACAGTTGACATACTGGGAGCTGTCCTGTCAGCACCATGGACAGAGTCACTACATCAAGCAGGGCACTTGGCTATTTTTAATACAAAAAAAAGAAAAAAAGAAAAACATGAGACCAATCACATTTTCAAATATTACCTAAGTCGAGTTGTTGTGAGCTTGTAGATCAGCTATTTTCACAACAAATAATGATAAAAATAAAGTAAAACTAAATGTAATGCCTACAATTCCAAGTATATATATTTTATTGATTGATATTCACCAATTGTGAAACTGTTTGACATCTTACATCAGGTTTCATCAGATGTCTAACAGGTTTGCAAAAAAAACTTTTTAAGTGGACTGGACAAAATCATGTTCTCAACATTGGCCAAGTCTCACAACATTTAATCATTACAATCGACCCCAACAACGATTTGCTCTCACTGCAAAGCCCAGAGGCTCGGTGGGGGGTGCTGGGGGGGGGGGGGGGGGGGGGTGCGGTGGGTGTGAATTAAAGGTACATGTCCCTGTATGCTCCATCTCTGTTACATACAGTGGTGTAAAATAAGTAGGCTAAGTACATATATTTAAGTACAATTTTGAGGTATTTGAACTTTACTTGAGTATTTACAATTTACAATACTGCTAATTCTTCTACTCCACTACAGCTCAGAGGCAAATATTGTAATTTTGCTCCACTACATTTATGTGAAAACTACTAGTTACTTTGTAGATTTTGATTATAATTACAAAACATACAGTACAGTAACAACTTTAGCCTATACATTTCGGCCATTTGAAAATAGCAGATCTACAAGCTCGCAATGCATCACGATGCAACACATTGTGAGCTTGTAGATCTGCTATTTAAAAAAGATTTTCATACATTTGAAATGAGACATTCTGGATTCTGCACAATGCGTACTTTTACATTTGGTACATGTTGATGGCAATACTTTTGTACTTTTACTCAAGTAGATTTTCAATTCCAGACTTTTACATTACTTGTAACAGAGTACTTCTACATTGCAGTACAAATACTTTTACAGTACTTAAGTAAAACTTGTGAGTACATTTTACACCACTGGTTACATTATCTCCGGTCCACACACATAATGTGCCTTTCCAACTCTTTGCACTTTCCTGATCTTTTGTGAAAATGCACATTTTCCTTCCCTGCAGGTTTTATTCACTGATTAGCCTAATGCTAATTATACTGCTTTGCTACTGAAAAGAAATGTCCAGCAGAGGAACTCTATCTATTCAGGGAATCTGACTAATTAACATATAACGCCTTGGCAAATGCTGCTCCCCTTTCTCACTGACGCTGTTCTGTTTCTGACAATGCACTGACAATCTACTGAACTGCTCTGTTTCTGACAATGCACTGACACTCTACTGAACTGTTCTGTTTCTGACAATGCACTGACAATCTACTGAACTGTTCTGTTTCTGACAATGCACTGACAATCTACTGAACTGCTCTGTTTCTGACAATGCACTGACAATCTACTGAACTGCTCTGTTTCTGACAATGCACTGACAATCTACTGAACTGTTCTGTTTCTGACAATGCACTGACAATCTACTGAACTGTTCTGTTTCTGACAATGCACTGACAATCTACTGAACTGTTCTGTTTCTGACAATGCACTGACAATCTACTGAACTGCTCTGTTTCTGACAATGCACTGACAATCTACTGAACTGCTCTGTTTCTGACAATGCACTGACAATCTACTGAACTGCTCTGTTTCTGACAATGCACTGACAATCTACTGAACTGTTCTGTTTCTGACAATGCACTGACAATCTACTGAACTGCTCTGTTTCTGACAATGCACTGACAATCTACTGAACTGTTCTGTTTCTGACAATGCACTGACAATCTACTGAACTGTTCTGTTTCTGACAATGCACTGACAATCTACTGAACTGTTCTGTTTCTGACAATGCACTGACAATCTACTGAACTGTTCTGTTTCTGACAATGCACTGACAATCTACTGAACTGTTCTGTTTCTGACAATGCACTGACAATCTACTGAACTGCTCTGTTTCTGACAATGCACTGACAATCTACTGAACTGTTCTGTTTCTGACAATGCACTGACAATCTACTGAACTGCTCTGTTTCTGACAATGCACTGACAATCTACAGAACTGTTCTGTTTCTGACAATGCACTGACAATCTACAGAACTGCTCTGTTTCTGACAATGCACTGACAATCTACAGAACTGTTCTGTTTCTGACAATGCACTGACAATCTACTGAACTGCTCTGTTTCTGACAATGCACTGACAATCTACTGAACTGTTCTGTTTCTGACAATGCACTGACAATCTACAGAACTGCTCTGTTTCTGACAATGCACTGACAATCTACTGAACTGTTCTGTTTCTGACAATGCACTGACAATCTACTGAACTGTTCTGTTTCTGACAATGCACTGACAATCTACTGAACTGTTCTGTTTCTGACAATGCACTGACAATCTACTGAACTGTTCTGTTTCTGACAATGCACTGACAATCTACTGAACTGCTCTGTTTCTGACAATGCACTTACAATCTACTGAACTGTTCTGTTTCTGACAATGCACTGACAATCTACTGAACTGCTCTGTTTCTGACAATGCACTGACAATCTACTGAACTGTTCTGTTTCTGACAATGCACTGACAATCTACAGAACTGCTCTGTTTCTGACAATGCACTGAGAATCTACTGAACTGCTCTGTTTCTGACAATGCACTGACAATCTACTGAACTGTTCTGTTTCTGACAATGCACTGACAATCTACTGAACTGTTCTGTTTCTGACAATGCACTGACAATCTACAGAACTGTTCTGTTTCTGACAATGCACTGACAATCTACAGAACTGCTCTGTTTCTGACAATGCACTGACAATCTACTGAACTGTTCTGTTTCTGAAAATGAACTGACAATCTACAGAACTGTTCTGTTTCTGACAATGAACTGACAATCTACTGAACTGCTCTGTTTCTGACAATGCACTGACAATCTACTGAACTGTTCTGTTTCTGACAATGCACTGACAATCTACTGAACTGTTCTGTTTCTGACAATGCACTGACAATCTACTGAACTGTTCTGTTTCTGACAATGCACTGACAATCTACTGAACTGCTCTGTTTCTGACAATGCACTGACAATCTACTGAACTGTTCTGTTTCTGACAATGCACTGACAATCTACTGAACTGTTCTGTTTCTGACAATGCACTGACAATCTACTGAACTGTTCTGTTTCTGACAATGCACTGACAATCTACAGAACTGTTCTGTTTCTGACAATGCACTGACAATCTACAGAACTGCTCTGTTTCTGACAATGCACTGACAATCTACTGAACTGTTCTGTTTCTGAAAATGAACTGACAATCTACAGAACTGCTCTGTTTCTGACAATGCACTGACAATCTACTGAACTGTTCTGTTTCTGACAATGCACTGACAATCTACTGAACTGTTCTGTTTCTGACAATGCACTGACAATCTACAGAACTGTTCTGTTTCTGACAATGCACTGACAATCTACTGAACTGCTCTGTTTCTGACAATGCACTGACAATCTACTGAACTGCTCTGTTTCTGACAATGAACTGACAATCTACTGAACTGCTCTGTTTCTGACAATGCACTGACAATCTACTGAACTGCTCTGTTTCTGACAATGCACTGACAATCTACTGAACTGCTCTGTTTCTGACAATGAACTGACAATCTACTGAACTGCTCTGTTTCTGACAATGCACTGACAATCTACTGAACTGCTCTGTTTCTGACAATGCACTGACAATCTACTGAACTGCTCTGTTTCTGACAATGCACTGACAATCTACTGAACTGCTCTGTTTCTGACAATGAACTGACAATCTACTGAACTGCTCTGTTTCTGACAATGCACTGACAATCTACTGAACTGCTCTGTTTCTGACAATGCACTGACAATCTACTGAACTGCTCTGTTTCTGACAATGCACTGACAATCTACTGAACTGCTCTGTTTCTGACAATGCACTGACAATCTACTGAACTGCTCTGTTTCTGACAATGCACTGACAATCTACTGAACTGTTCTGTTTCTGACAATGAACTGACAATCTACTGAACAGTTCTGTTTCTGACAATGCACTGACAATCTACTGAACTGCTCTGTTTCTGAAAATGAACTGACAATCTACTGAACTGTTCTGTTTCTGACAATGCACTGACAATCTACTGAACTGCTCTGTTTCTGACAATGAACTGACAATCTACTGAACTGTTCTGTTTCTGACAATGCACTGACAATCTACAGAACTGTTCTGTTTCTGACAATGCACTGACAATCTACAGAACTGTTCTGTTTCTGACAATGAACTGACAATCTACTGAACTGTTCTGTTTCTGACAATGCACTGACAATCTACTGAACTGCTCTGTTTCTGACAATGAACTGACAATCTACTGAACTGCTCTGTTTCTGACAATGCACTGACAATCTACTGAACTGCTCTGTTTCTGACAATGCACTGACAATCTACAGAACTGTTCTGTTTCTGACAATGCACTGACAATCTACAGAACTGTTCTGTTTCTGACAATGCACTGACAATCTACAGAACTGTTCTGTTTCTGACAATGCACTGACAATCTACAGAACTGTTCTGTTTCTGACAATGCACTGACAATCTACTGAACTGCTCTGTTTCTGACAATGCACTGACAATCTACTGAACTGCTCTGTTTCTGACAATGAACTGACAATCTACTGAACTGCCAATAGACAGAAAGCATGCCAAAACATTTACCTATACCTGGAAGGAGCTAATATCTAATATTGCAGAACAACTTGGGAGCAATTTAGAAGAGTAATGAGTATCTGCTGCTGAGGACGGCAACCTTTGGAAAGTTCAACAAATAATGAGTCACGTCTTGTTTAACAATAACAATGAGTCCAAAGTCCCTTCACATGAATGATTTGAGAGACTATGCAACATAAAGGTCCCGAACCGACAGTGACGATATGTAAAGATGAAATATGAGCTTAGATGAACCATATGACCTTCAAGGAAGGCATAATGTGTTCTAAAGGATTCATCTGGTATAGCGCACTGCATGGGGTCACTACTGAATAAAGTGAAAGACTGTGTGTGTACTGTGTAGGATAACATAACTTTATACAATTGCCGCTATTGTGTATGTCCGATTTCAGATTGTTTCAGATTAGGCTCCTGGGATATGGTAAGTTGTAACACAATTCAGAGATACAATCATTTCTGGCTGGGTGTTCATAGGCTCATATCAGAGATACAATAATCATCCAAGTTTTATCGGCATAATGTGTGTGAGATGCTGAAACTCTGGAAGCATGCCTAGACATACTCATTAAAAGAATATTTAATTCAGTGATTTCTAATGGTTATCCCCTGGGTCGACAAATTAAAATGTTTTCAGTTATTTTAATTAACCAGTCATCATTGATATTGAAAAATGAATTATGATTTGATGTTCAGGACATGCAGAATTAAATGTCCATCATGTGTACATAAATATCGCTGTTGATGTCGTGACGTATATCATGCCCATTATTACCATTAGCTACTATAGTCCATAGTGCTAAGATTAATCAATCAATCAATCCAGATTGTAGTGTAGTGAATACAACATTGCTGTAGATGTCATAGACAGGCAGAAATTATACATACTGTAATTATACAAAATTATAGATGTATATACAGTATTGATGGATGGATGGATGGGTGGATGGATGGATGGATGGATGGGTACCTGAATATCGGATCTTGAATCCTCTCTTGTTGGTTGCATGGTCAGTGGACCAGCGGAGATACAACTGGTTGGTTTTAGATGTAAAGTTTAGTTGAGATGAATGGTTACCACTCAGTGCCACCAACAGGGGGCTCTGTCCTGAAGGACCTGGAAGCAGAACAATATTATGAGACAAGGCGTGTGCGCGCATGTGTGTATGCGTGTGTGTGTGTGTGTGTGTGTGTGTGTGTGTGTGTGTGTGTGTGTGTGCACGCGTGGGTGGCTCACAAGCTCACAACGTTATTATGTTTCCCCCAGAATATGGATACCAGTGTTAAAGTGCTTAAAGCCTACCGTCATGGTACACGGTCAGATCCATTATTGTCAAAAGTAAAAAATAGTTCAAGTTCATCACTTGCTCACGAGTTGTAATACAACGAATACAAGCATTTCACAACGGGTGCATCCAGATGCTAATGTCTGTTTGTTCGTCATGGAAAGGCTTGACAAGGTATATATTTGCAATATACAATTACAACTTTGGATCCTTGCCTTTCTTTTGGGAACCCCATTATCTTCTCCACTGCTGTGCGTAGTGAGCATACCCCTGCCCAGCTGGAGCTAGTCCCCAGTGCTGTTCAATGGCTGCCCACTGCTCCAATTAGTTAAGACGGATTCAATGTAGTTATGATGGGTTAAATGAAGAGCTTACATTTTCCCATGGGATCAATTAAGTATCTTACCTTGCCATGTAGGTGTGTGCCTCTTTGATTGCATGTGCGCGCATGTGCGCGCATGTGTGTGTGTGTGTGTGTGTGTGTGTGTGTGTGTGTGTGGCAAACCAACTGAATCTGTCCATCTGTTAACCCAATAAAATTACTCTTTCTGACATGATTACCAAATATGTGTCACCCACAATTGATTCCTCTGTAGTGTTTTACAAATATTCCTATGTGAAACCAGGAATGTTTCTATGCAATAACCACCATGCATTTGCAAATATAACCGCAAACCGCTTTTTATTCAAGTTTAGAGGAAGCTTACCGTAGTAAAACACAGTACAAGCAATTATCTATTCTAAGCTATACGTGTCATTGTTTTAATATTTTGGCAGTCTTTGCCATGTCCACAGGCTGGTTATCAGGGGCTTGAGGTGAGAAGTGTAAGGCTGTATCAGATTTTCAACTGAGTCATAAACAGAGTCACCACACTTGAATCGCCAGAACATGATTGATATATAATGGGTGTGGCTAGTGATTAAGGGCTGGTGCCAGGCTAGGCAGTCGATCTATTTGGAGGAGAAGGTGCTTCCTGTACCCATAATCTTTCTCCAGTGTTGGTAATATGGCGGACCGAAGGGTATGACCAATGTTGACTGTGAATAAGTTCATGTGCATGTGTTGTTTACATTCTGGACTTGTTTGGATTCAAGCATGAGTGTCCAGGACATCAGAAGCAAAATGGACTCAAATGTATTTTATTTACACAGTTTAATTTTAGTGTGTGCATGCGTGCGTGCGTGCGTTTGTATGTGGAGAAATACCATCAAAGATCTCCAGTTCATCAAACTGTTTCTCGCTGTGAAACATCTCAACATAGATGCTGATCGTATAACCTAGAAAAGAACACATTTTGGAGTCACAGGATTTCACGATATGCAATTACAAATAATTAGAACAAAAGTGAACATAATATACAAGCATGCACGCACGCACACACGCACGCACGCACAGCACAGCACAGCAGAGCACAGCACAGCACAAATACACATACTGAGTGACTCACTTACCAGGTAAAATATGCAAGAGCCAGGAGCATGTCTGACTGTTGGGATAGTTGCTGGGATACCCTGGACTCAGAATCACTCCTGATGATGAAGTCCGCTCCTCATTGGCTGGGCACTGGGCTGGAGTGGACAGTAAAGGGAGACAAAAGCCACGACACCATGACTTATTTGGTTTTCACTTATCCGTTCGTTCCCTCTTTGTCCTTTGTCTCTACTTTGTTGTAGTGTTGCCGCTTCCGTCCTTTCTGCTTACCATCTGTCTTTTTCCGTTCATCCAATTAGTTATTGTCCTTGGGACATTTTGCAGAGCAAATTTAACACACTAAACTCAGAGAATACAAGCGGCAGCTAATTTAATTCATTCAGTACACCATGGGACAACTGAACCATGCTCTCATTCTTAGGACATTGTGTGGAAGCCAGCAACCACGGGGAGCAGTGGAGAGACTGCCTTCACTGCCTAGTCCAAAATGCTGCTGCGCGCCGTCTCACAGGCACAAAAAGTGGGACCATATTTCCCCAGAAAAGAAAACAGGGGCGACTGTGCTTTTGCTGTGGCTGCCCCTAGGCTTTGGAATGGCCTTCTCCTTCACATTAGGGGATTCCACGGTTTTTAAGTCCTTTTTAACTTTATTACTGCCACTAGGTGCACACCTAAGGAATGCCACCCGTCCGCTCTAACTCTACTATCCTTGTTTCCTTTCCGGGTTTTGTTGTGAGCACATTGATCACATTGATCAGACCCCTTAGCTATCATTACTCAGCGATGCGATACAAACTCACAAATGATTTACAGCGCTCAAACCTTTTGAGATACAGCGCTTTGAAATGGAGGCTCAATGGAGCTGGATTTAAAAATCCCATAGCTTGTGGGGACGGAGGCTCTCCATACTAACCGGAGCGATGGTAAAAGGTAAATTGACAGTCCCCGCTTTCATATATGGAGTATACGGTTGTCTACGAACATGCGCATAGTTAGCACCTTTAGGTACCAATAGCCTAGCTACATTCATAAAGGTAGATAGCAGCAAAAATGTTAAGGCTTAATTTCATCACCCTTATACATTTGTACAAAAAATGTAGCTGCAAGCAGCGATAATAGGCACTTTGAACAGGCATAACTCATAACTCATGCCTCGTCCGTCTGTCTGTCTGTCTGTCTTAAAAAATACTTTTTTATTTCTAGGATAAAAGAAAACCGAGATCCACATGCTTTGATTTATTGTATTTCTAGCCACAGTAGCACTAGCACCTACACATCTCTCTCCATTAAGCAGACCATGCACCAGGCACCTCCACCCCACCCCATTAAAACAACAATAGCCGCCCACGTATCCCGCCCACCCTGGAGAGAGACGTTAACAGACTGATCAGGATATTATAATCCCCTCAGAGACTGAAATATATACTCCTGTAGGAAGGTCCCGGACAGGAGTCAACCCACAGAGCCTAGTCCTTCCATGCACTAGATTAATATACCTCCCAGTCCCGGCAGAGAAGTTCCGGAGCAACGGATTGTGTGCAGTTTTTCCCTAGTGGGTCTGATCGAGGGTAGCCACTGGGACGTAAGTCGGGACTTGATCGCCCCAGCTGGGTCACCTGAGTGAGGGGTATAATTTTGCGAGACCCGAAACCCTGATGACCTACTGAGGATACGTCCCAGGTGCATCCTTGCAGTTTTTTGGTTTTTTGAACTACCGTTTCATCCTTAATACTGTATATATTTTCAGAGAACTTAGTGTAAAATAATAAGTATATAAATAATATGGAATTGCAGTGAACAGACAAATATTATAAATATTATTTCTAATATAGAGCGTATGTGTGTGACATTATCATACCCGGTTGTTATGCGGGAATGCCTACTGACTGGCAAAAAACCTTGACAGGCCATGCACCCAAACAGAAAAGTCCTGTCTTATTGCATTGAACTACATTAAATGACGTTAAACTAGGGGTGTAACGATAATAACTGTATCGACATTTTTAATTAAAAAAAGTAAACAGCAAATATCGTATCGTTGGACTTTGTATCGTATCGTTTTGCAATGGAAGAATCGGTATCGAATCGTTACCAATACTAAGTAGATGTGCATTGTATTTAGTAAAAAAAAAAGGTCATGACATATGAAAGCAGGGAATCATAGCTATACAAATTGAAATATTGGTTGTTCAGTTTGACCCACCAGTTTTGTAGATATGGCTTATATAGAGTAATGTCTTGCAGAAAACAGAGAGTTGAGAAAACAGGTTCACTTCTGTGGACATTATACCTAGCTACTGCTACATGCATTTATTTCATATTTACAGCTCTGATATTTATTTCAGACATGCTCTAGTTATGTAACGAGTCATGCTATTAACTCATTTTGGATAAAATATAAATACATTCAGTTTTTCTCCTCTGGTGAAAAGCTGAAGATTGCATGATGGCCCCCCATGCAGTGTCCCGGGACCCATTACATTGAAAACATATTTAACGGTACATCACTGTGCTTGCGCATACATACCCTCTATTTATCTGTTCATTACAATTCCATAGACCTCACCAAGTGAAAATATGCAAAAAACGTACTTAAGGACAAAAGTAAATTATTGTGATTGTGACCCTGATCTTCCTTTCATCTCTCTGTTAATGCTTCCTCTGTGTTCCTAACCTGATGCAGAGCTGTCTTTTAAAACCTTCAGCAACAGATGCACATGCAGTAAAGGCCACAAGTAGGGATGTCCCGATCACGTTTTAACCCTGATCCGTTTCCGATCATTTGATTTTAGGTATCGATTTTTCCCTATCCGATATTTATATTATTGATATGACACTTACGCGATATCACAATAGTACAATATCCAAAATCACAGACAATATCCAATCTAATCTAACATCATGATATGGATATAATGTTGATACTAGGGATGTCTCTATCACGTTTTATTTTTGCTCCCGATCCGATCATTTGGAAATTATTTCCGATCACGTGAGGATTTACAAATCGGACAAATTCCATGTAAATGGAATGTAAAAGGGACAAGGACTGGCAGATATGGATATCTTTAAATACTGTATGGGCATAATAGAGCATACTATCATTATATATTTTGAGTTGATGAGCGGTGGGATTGTCTATTTTTGGTACCTTTTGCAAAGTTTAAAATACAGTAGGAAATCAATGTATGGGGAGAAAAAAGATGACATATGGAGATACATGGTTTCTGCCTGACAGCGTCAATATGTTTCACCATTTGTGTTCCTTTTAAAGTAGGCTACTTTGATACCCACAATGATTTTGTCCTATAGTTACCAATCCCCATCGTCACCTTATAAGCTGACATTATGTTAAGGCCTTGCAGGGTAGATAGACACCAGAGCCATTCTCTCTTTGTGACGGCTGCTTACATAATGAGAAGACACACAAAGGGAGCATAAGATCTAAGACCAACTTATAATGTGTGTCCTCTGGAGACCTCTCTTTAGACTGTCGGCTCCATTTTCTCCTGGTTTACAAAGGAAAAGATATAGGCTGTTTAATTCCTCATCTCTGACAGTGGTGAGATTGAATGTCTTTAAGGCTCGAGCTTAAAAGAAAAGTAGTTCAAGCACACAGCAGCACAAGACACCACCACACTTAACAGATGTATAATTTAACTCAGAAACATCAGGACCCACAACTAGCACTTCTAAACCACTTATACCTAGCCGGGCACTCCCATGGGTCTATACTTGGTGCCCTCCTTTTGTCCATCTACACCAAATCTCTGCCAAAATAGCCGATCTACAGTACAAGCTATAAGCTCACGGCAAGTCACATTGTGGTGCATTGTGAGCTGGTAGATTGGCTATTTCCATCCACCTAACCATACTTCAACTTCACACAAAGGGAGCCGAGCTAAGTTGTCTGGGACGGCACTTCAAATGTGTGTCCCGCAGAGACCTCTCTTTAGTCTGTGGGCACCATTTTCTCCTGGTTTACAATGGAAAAGAATATACTGTTGCATACATCTCTGAAATTGAACGTCTTTAAGGCTCAAAAAGGCAAATCAATAAATACAAAAAATAAAACGTGTATATATATATATATATATATATATATATATATATATATTATTTTTTTTTAACACAGCAGCACAACAAAACATGTCAAACTTCATTCCAATAGTCTCAGAAACACCAGGAGCTACAAATAGCACTTCTTATAAGTGCAAGTTAAAAGGTATACTATTTTAATTCATTCAGTCTAGCAAGAGAACCACAGCTTCTCCTCAGGGTGAGAATCCTAAGCCCTCTGAGCGCTGTGCCTGCCAGCATGACAAACAGCTGTGCTACTGATCCTCCAGATTGAAAAGCATCTCTGGCATTAGATGTAGAAATCATGAAGAATAATGTGTCAAGTCCAGAAGAGTGTCTAGCCAAACGTTTCTTTCAACTTCAGCACACCAAACTAACACACTCGTTTTTTTGTTTGGTTTTTTGGGGGTCTTTTCATCCCAGAGTGACAAATTGCCCATTTCAGTGATTTACTGTTGTCTTTAAATATGCGTTTTGGGTTATAGCCTATTTCTTCTTTAATTCAACAAGAACAAGAAAATAAATGTAAAAACAAAACAACATATTTCACTTGCTTTAAAACATGAAAGATAGATCATCCATCTCGTTTATTATTGAAATAATCTTTTATGGTAGTAATTACAAGACTAATAGTATTTCACTTGGCCCTTCAAGACGAACATTTGACAAGCAATGGTAATTCCACTATCATAATTAGTATTTATAATCACACACACACACACACACACACACACACACACACACACACACACACACACACACACACACACACACACACACACACACACACACACACACACACACACACACACACACACACTTTGCTGTGTTTGTACTGTAGATCTGTACTTATTTTACTTAAATTAGCACGAGACCGTGTCTGATTTTCCCAGACATACGATTGGTTTAGCATTCATGAAATCTAACTGTGGCGGCTTTGTTGATGTTGTTATCTATTATAAATTAAGAGCCAAAGTTCTGGTCCATCATGTTTTATCAAGGCTGGATTATGGTGTAAAATATTCAAAATAAGCTGAATGAAGATGGTAAACATTTCTAATACTAAAATGTTTGCTTTTGGCTTATCAAGCATAGCGGCCCATGATGTCATGTTTAAACAATCAAGATAAGAGGCGATCAAAGAAAGAAATCTAATCGCTCATGCTGGCACAAACACGTTGGTCTGAAAGTGCCATGTCAACCAGCGCTGCCCGGGTAAACAATTACGCTTTTAAAATGACGGTAGTTAACCTGTCAACCTGCCGAAAGTAAAACAGGTCAATTGCCTTCCCGTCTGTTAGAAAAGTACTGTATTTGAAGGCCCTAGTAAAATATACCGGTTCTGTTCAGAATTTATCGTCGTCTTTCCTCAACATAATAGATAATGCTCGATAGTGGACTCGATAAGAAGACCTTATCGATCAGGCTCGATAAACCCTATCGCTAAGAAGACCTTATCGATCTGGCTCGATAAGCCTTATCGATTAGGTGCTCATTATCAATACAAGAAAATAACAAGCTCCATCCCTACAAATGAATGGTAAAATCACTTTAGGGAACCATGTAGAAGGAGGGGGATCTGTGAATTGATACAGGGAGATGGTGTGACAGTTTGATCTTACCTTGACAACTTGGAGGTGGAGCTTCAAAAAGCAAATGGGAGTTCAGTTTACAGGTGAGCTCAGCCTTTCCAGCGAGGGAATACCCAGGGAAACATCGATACTTCACAATATCTCCTGGCAGACAAGAAAAACAACAAAAAAGAGTTGTTACAGTAGACATTTAGCTGAAATGTTATTGTATTTGACTAAACTTACAATGGAACTTATCCAGATTGGAATCCGATTGTTTACTGTCAAGTCTGAACAGCAAAACACTGATTTTTGCTAACCACATTTATTGGTTTCACGATTCAAACGAATTATGTGTCTCGACACTTTTAGTGCTTTTTCATTAGCATGTTATGCCGAGAAAACAGCAGAAGACACAGAACTTTGTGGCAGGTTATCTTGCCCAGCGTTACCAGGGCTATTGCTTATTGTTTGTCTTGGTAGGTAGCAACATCTCTGTCACTCTCTTGTCTCCCAAATCCATCTCATCCCTCTCTGTATCACTTTCTCACAGTCACACTCCCTTCTCTCTGTCTGAATTTGCGCTGATTAAGTGTCTATATTTGGGCATAACCTGGGCACACAAACAGATCGAACCATAGACATCTTGATTTGTATATATATATTTGCACGCGCATGCACGCACACACTTGTTATTAATAGCAGTATATACACATTTTAAAGTATTCTTTTTTTTACCTATCTGGAAGTCCTCATCTTCAAAAATAATTTCAGCATTTTCCACTGGAGCGGGAGGAGGGCATTTCTTCAGGCGGTATGCTGGGGAGAGCAGTGAAAAATCATTACAAGGGCAAGTGGAATTCGGCAGAAGAAAAACCAGGACACACAAATGATTTTGCTGTTTACAATAAGACAACTGATTGTGTCTGGATAGCACAGTCGGTTGAGCTCTAAAATACAAAAAACATAATCCTACTCAGTCTGTGTCTCATAGGAGGGCTGTGGGCAGTTCAGAAACCCGTCCACCAGTGACATCATCGTTTTAAACAAGATTAAAAACAAAAATATATATATATATATTTAGATTTATATTATCATGAGAACGATGGCTTCCATTATCGTATTGCAACTTTTCAGGAATAGAAAGCCTGCAGTTTCTATTAGCTTCGAATCCCCATCGATGATGTCACTGGTGCGACGGGTTTCTGAACTACCCACAGCCCTCCCATGAGACACAGACTGAGTAGAAAATAATTGTGGTATTTTATCATGAACATTATACCAATTATATGAAGGCAGGTTGAAAAGTGGTCCTTTAACACTTTTAGTGCTGGCGGGCTGTGGGCTGCACACCCAATCAATGCTGAACGTTTCTATGGACTTTTGAACTTTTTTAGGGGCCCACAGCGAGGGGCCTCTTATAGCGAGAATCACACCGCATAAATCAAAAGAAAGCCTAACTTGTCCACTTCAATTTTAAAAAAAAATTATGATTCTACCATCTTCCATTCTGGAGATATTGACCTTTTTCTAACACCTGCTTTTGCCTGCATGCTGCTCGTGAAAAAAAACAACAGAGATATGGAGGCTTGAAGTTGACAGACATTGACAGACAGATATAAAAATGAACACAAATAATATCATATACATACTATACACTGAATGAAAGCCCTGAATGTCTACTTTTAGGAGGAAAACAAATACACATTGATCCCATGTACAGTTTGTCTAATTGTTTATTGAATGCAGCTTGCGGCCACCAGAGAGAACTTTAGAGAAAGCATGGACCTGAAGAACTATTATTCACAAAATAAGGCCTATAGCGACATGTACATACTATATACCGTATGAAACGGAAGACTCTCTGCTTTCATAAGAAAAATACTAATACTGTAATATTAATAAAAATCACACCCCTGTGAAGTGAGCAGTGCAATGTTGCACTGCTCAAGAATGAGCATATGGGACATTGGGACTGGAACATCTTGGGGCTACGTTACTACTGTTTTGTTTATTTTTTTATGAAGATTATGATGATGACTGATCAAGACCCCCGGCGGGCAGATGGAACGATGCGAAGACGCATTGTCATTATTTATCCATCTGTCGCTGTGTATCGTTCCAACTTGGCTCGCCGAGGTTGTTTTTGCTGCTGACTTGTAATGTCATAACAGCGGCGCGTGCGTCTTAGTTGTAAAGACATGATCATCATAACAAAATAACCGTGCCGTCACCCGGAGATGATGAAGGAAGGGAGACCAGACTTTAGATCCGTGCGGTGTCCATTATGGCAAGTGGCAACAAGTCCGAGCGAGCATGCTCCGAGAGAAACAGAGTCTACACAAAGACGCCTCCTCCCTCCCTCCCCTGAGACATGCCCCTGCATGTCTCAGGACATGCAGGGGCATGTCTCAGTGAGTGAGAAACAGCAAGCCTAGCTAGATACGATCGGATGTCATGAAATGTGATCTGGCTAAGGGCTAGCTAGTAGCTACGCTCGCAATGGGGGCCGCCATTGTGTGATAGTGAGCATTTGAGCCCCTCCTGTCCTGAGTTTTCAGGAAGGGAGGGGGGAGAGGCATCTTTTTCTTTTTTTTTGTGATCAGGTGATCGGAGTGTTGTGCTACCGTTCTGTGCTAGTAGATAAAGTGCTCGGGTGTGTAGAAAGGCGATTGAAAGTAATCAATAAAAACACACTGTAAACGTGAATCTCCCGTTCCCGCATTGAAGCGCTGGGAATGGAACCACGTAAATCTACCTTTACCGCACGGAAACGGTTAATAGGGTAAATGTAAAGGATTTCAAGGTCAGTGTTGATGTAATCTCTAGCAAAGAAGAGGTTACATATCTGGGCTGTATCCTGAACAATAAACTGACGGGTGAAGGCATGGCAACAAGAGCGATCAAAAGAGTAAATCAAAGAACAAGATTCTTGGGCAGAATCTCCTCCTTTGTTAACAATACGGCTCTCAGGACACTAGCTGGAGCCCTTATTCAGCCCTTATTTGAATATGCCTGCACCTCCTGGTTCGCCAACATCTCAATGTCACAAGAAAATAAGCTCCAGACCTCCCAAAACAAACTAATCAGACATTTGCTAGGCCTAGCGCCCATGGCCCAAGCAACTGAAAATGGGACTAGCATTTAAGATTGTTAATGCAGCTCTACCCTCCATTCCCTCAGTGCCCATTTACTTCACTAATTACCTCAAAAAGGTGAGCAACTCCCACAGCCATAATACTAGAGGGAGCGTAAATGATCTGGTGCCACCCATTTTCACAAATATTTAACAAATATGGGTAAATTCACCTTTCACAGCACTGCCACTCAAGTGTGGAATGCCCTACCCCCTTCCCTCAAAAGAAGCAGCTCATTGGTTTCCTTTAAAAAAGGGTCTGAAAATTCACCCGTCACTGTCATCAGGTCAAAGGGAGAGAAGGTGATTCATAATAATAATATCTGGGACTTATATAGCGCTTTTCTAATACCCAAAGACGCTTTACATGTGTAGGGGCCGGGGGGGGGGGGGGGGTCCTTTTGGACCAATGCTGTGCTTGACTGTACCCTGTATACTGTTTGCATCTTATTGTCTAATATAATTAACAATCAAAATGATCAATCACAAACCGACCAGAAGTCTAAAAAAACCATATAAAAAGACAAAATAAAACCAGTAAGATGCCCTGAAGGCGAGAAGCGAGGTTGAGGTAGCACTGAAACAACAGAGCTTCTTAATAATGCACAGTTAAGAAGCAGGAGTTAAACTATTAATCTGGTGTCCGTGAGGTCAGATGTAGAGTTGCTGGCCGGCTCCTTATATGCAGATCTAAGGGTTTGATAAGGTCAGATCAACATAATATGGAATTAATTCTGTATTGGCCATAATATGGGGCGTGTCTCACTAGTATGACGGACGTGAGATGCAGGTTTTCATAGTAAACTGCAACAGTATGGTCAGCAACAAGATAGTATCGGCTTGGCCTTCCAGTCCAATCTTTTAGCTATTAATTTGTGCACAAAGCTGCACAAATCACAATGCAGTGTTCTGTATAGCTGAGCCTCTGGCATCAACATGAGCCGTGCTCAGATGAACTGGACAAAACAACTTTGGCCTCTCTGTACAGCCAGCTGTGAGGCGAGAGCGCTGGGACCGTCACAAATGAAAATTGTAGCGATCATTGTCTACCTATAATGCACTAAGGTAGTAGCGAGGCATCATTTGCGTTTTAGCAATGTTTCACTTCTTTTGATGGAGGACAAGTGTCTGTCTGAAGCAGTCTCTAACCCTACAATGTTTTCTCAAATGGGAGTTTGGAATAATGGAAGGAAATCAGACTTCAACAGCAAATATTTAATTCATAACATTGATGTTTCACCCACCAAGGTCTTTTAAGGACGGGGAAAAAAATACGACCCTGGCCGGTAGAAACATTGATTTCTAAAACAGACGGACTCTACCTCAGCCCTCTGCTGTGCCTGCATCTGCTCTCTACTGAATAAAAGAGCAAAATAATACAATAGAAGTTTTTCAGAGGCAGCCACGCCAGTGCTAAGGTGATGTATTTGATGATAGATTGAATGTTACAGTATATGGCAGCAGCTTACTGTATATAGCTCCACCAGACTACCCAGTAAGGACAATAAAAAGGTCAGCCCACTTTAGTAGTTGTTAGGGTATTTGTCACTGTACATTTAAGGTATTTGTCATTCTACATTTAGGGTATTTGTCACTGTACATTTAGGGTATTTGTCACTGTACATTTTTGCACACATGTGAATTTCGACATGGACTGAGTAGAGTGCAAGTTCTTTGCGATCAATGTGTCTCCACTGCCAGTACTGAGCGAGAATAAGAATATTGGCTTAAACTACATATGGGGCACTGCGTGACTTTTCTTTAGGGTGCATGGTCTTAGGTGGACAGGACTGAAACATTGGCAGACTGAAACATTGCAGTCCCCCCCCATGACTTAACAATGTCCATTTTGTCCCGTTTAATTGAAAGTAATTAGCATAAAAATAAAATACAATTCTCATTCTTCTATCTCAGGGTCTGGGAGTTAAAATATCAGGGTCTGGGAGTTAAAATAGTACTAGGGGCACCCCCACATATTCCTTTCAATGAAAGTTGCTCACTCAGTGCATGCTCCCCCAGACATTATGTGGCAGTTTCTGACCAAGGCTAAGTATTTTTGTTTTCATGTCAAACGCAGGGAATCATAGCTTCAAATTGATATATTGGTTGCTCAGTTTTACCCACCAGTTTTGGAGATATGGCTTATAGAGTAATGTCATGCAGAAAACGGCGAGCTGAGAAAACAGGCTTGAAAGGTTCACTTCTGCTATCTGTGTGCGTTTGTGTTTGCGCACAGGTGGTGAAAAACAACCATGCTATTTTCGTGCTCATACCCACCCAGCCAGGCAGGCAGGCACCCACACACATAGCTCCGTAAGGGAGTGGTTGCACCACTCAAAAAGAGACACATATGGCCCTATCTTGAAAGTTGCTCACCCAGTGCATGCTCCCCCAGACATTTGGCCCCATCTTGGGCGCACGTTACCATTTATCCCTAAACTTATTTGCCCTATTTTACCATCTTGAAAAACATTTAAAAAAGGTTCAACTAGCCTCTTCTTGTAGATCGGCTATTTGAACTATTCCAAAATGTTTTTCAAAATAGTAAAGAATGGCAAGTTTTGGGATAAGGGGTAAGGCGTGGCACTTTTTTATTCAATAGAGTATAGAATTTGGTGTCAATAAAGCAGTCGCGCCAGGGTTTCACACTTTGGAAGTGTAATAGTGTCCTTTATTGCAATACCAGATTCCGCCACTAGTTCAGGTTTGCTTCAATAAATAAAAGAAAAAAAGGTCCTGGGGGCTTGTTCTATCCTCGCATCCCTCACTTGCGTCCTTGTCCTCGATTAGACGAGAGGACGGGGCAATAGATCAAGTTGGACTTGGACCCTCGGTCCTCGCTCCCTGAAGTGCTGATTTGTTGCTTAGATATGTCAGGTTGTGTTTAATTGGACGCTGTATTTCTCTAGGAGTTGAGCTGCTTGGCATGCGTTCTCCCATAGGTCCACCATGACGCACAACTACTGTAACTGCACAATTGTGTACATAAAGATCCTTCAAACCACTATTGAATTTGTGTATGTCACTTGCTCGGAATTTTTTTGATGAGGGTGCAATTTGTGAAAAAGGGGAATATAGGGGATAGAATAAAACATATTCATAATAATAAATACAAAAAATAGTCTGTAGGAATGAAAATTGGGATAGTAAAGGGATAGCATTATAGATGCTATACTTATACTACTAATACTACTACTATAGGGGTGCCCAAAAGGTAGATTGTGATCTACCAGTATAAATCACAAAGGCTCTGCAGGTACACAATGTAAAATTTTTTACATCTGCCACTTGTATTAAGGTGACTTGATTGACATAAAAATGGCCTTCCAGCTCAAACCCACAATGCAGTAAAGAAGCAGTGTTTGCTATATGCTCCTCACAAGACTCCATTGTCTTCCGGACGAGACAGGATATTTGGCCTTACAACCAAAATGTCCTCAGTGATATCTGGCTTTACAAACCGGATATCGTTGAGTTAGAAATATCTGCATCCCGGGTATGTTCGGGTCGCACACCACTGCATCGGGCTCTAATTTGCCTGGGGTGACCAGGGGGCTGATGTGATGTCACACCGACCTGGGGTGACCAGGGGGCTGATGTGATGTCACACCCACCTGGGGGCTTTCCTGGGGTGTGTGGTGGGAATTGCGACTTCATGACAGAGTGACGGGAATTGTGGGTTATGTGACAAAAACGCAAGATGTCATAGTTATCTGCGACCTACGGTCGCAATAATAACAATAATAATATATCTATCCATTTATCCATCTACAGTATCTATCCATCTACAGTATCCATCCATCCATCCACCCACACTATCTATCTATCTATCTATCTATAATGTAATGACATTATATGCATATACACACAAATCAAATTTTCCCTCAATCTCCCAAAAAAGCCCTTTTTGGAGCTACAGCCTTTTGCAGACACTGATTATATGAGTCTTCTTTACAAGGCTAAAGAAAAGGAAATAGTTTGGAAGATCTCCCCTGGGAAATCTGTAATTCATAACATCGACATTGCGATCAGGAGCCCCCCTCCCCCACTCCTTCCATTGTTTAAATTCCTATTTTATAGACCCTGTCTCTGTGTCTAGCTGTGTTTCTTCTTGTACTATTACTGTTGAGTTTATGGATTCAATGGCCCTGAAAATAGATTTTGTATGCCCACACTGATACTCGAACAATTGCCATGTGTCTTTGTATGGATTTACATTTCTATGCTTATTTCTATGCTTATGGCTACGTGTCTGTATATATATAAGCATCTGCCGATCTGTTTCTTAATGTCTGCATATTCGGGGGAACCGTGGCCTAGTGGTTAACTTAAGGCGCATACCATTGGGCTCTAATGCAGTCTGACATTGAGTCGCGGGTTCGATTCTGAAAGCCGACAGCCTTTCCTGCGTGTCACTCCC
>NC_137862.1:40611711-40639211 GCF_963924005.1 Protomyctophum bolini
TGTTACTCAATGAAGGTTACCGGTACATGTTATGAATGCTCCTAAATTGGTGAGTTGAAACCATCTTAAAGAATATGAGTCAGTGGATTAAACAGTGGTCACCCCCCCCCCCCCTCAGAGTCTCATGACTCTTCAATAATTCAAGGTCTCAAGGTGAAGGTGTGTGTGCGTCGGGGCTCATCTCACTTGATGAATGGAAATCATGAATATAGAATATTCTAGTGTACTGCAAAATACAGAAATCAATTTGCAATTAGGCTACTTCTTCAGTCCAAAAGCACAGATGGTGATTTGATGAATCACAGAGTGGGGAACCTTTCTGCCAAACTAAGTCATGCTTGCCAGCGCCAGACCATGCTGGAAGAATGCATTAGTTTATGACTATTTACCAGTGCAGCTAGGAAAGTTCCAGGTAGTGGAATAATTAATCAGACATTTTTGTCATAAATGTACCATAAAGGTGCCCTTGAGCGAGAAATCCGATTTATACTTGGCTGTGGTGCGTGCGTGTGTCTGTGCGCCCGCATGTGCGTGCATGCATGTGTGTGCGCGCCCGCATGTGCGTGCGTGCGTTGAAGGCTCATACTTGTTCACCCGCACTCACATGTGACATTTTTCATGTTTTCATTAAACTATGTGAATGGGACCATAGATACTGCAAATCTTTCACATATGGTGTTCCTCTTTCAAGTAGGAATCATTGCAGTTGCCATACTACCATCTGTTCCATGGATGAAGCGGAGGCATGAGTTCACACACACACACACACACACACACACACACACACACACACACACACACACACACACACACACACACACACACACACACACACACACACACACACACACACACACACACACACACACACACACACACACACACACACACACACACACACACACACACACACACACACACACAGGGGTTGTGACAAGGAAAGGAAACCAGCAACGTGAAGTTACAAAACTGTCAAGTGTCAGAAGTGACATCAGAAACGTGTCACTGCGTGATGATGACGTGCTACTAACACAAAGGGCCCTTTCCAGCCCTTGGATGATGTGGTGAAGCATCCGTCCGTCACATGTTTTTTGGTTCGCCCCTTTCCACCCCTTCTCTCTCTCCAGCATTCCAGCTCTGTTCCACAAAACAGAACAACTTTCTTTAATGTATTTTTTATGCTATAAACAGCGATGAGCTACAGTTCAACGAAGACTCAGCCACAGTGTACAGTACCAGAACTACGCTTGATCGTTTTGAAGTGATTGTTCTCACTTATTTGAGCGAGAAGTTGAACTATGCACATTTTGTGTCTCAGTCATGATAAAACAACTACAGAAATGTGTTTGGTTATCTTAGGGGGTGCAGTAACACAGCCACACGCCCACCTAGTGCTGCCCCCGTTTGATCGGCAAAGTGCTGTCCGACTCTCTGAAATGCTTTCAAGCAGTTACAATGGCAGAATAGCACATCACAGCTGAGCAGATGGCGGTGTAGAGAAAAATTAGCTTTGCTGTTCAGTGAAAGAACAATAACAACATATAATATTATAATAACACTTTCTCTTTCTTTTTCTTATTTTTGTAGATTGTATTAATTTAATTGTATCTTTTAGTGCTTTATTCAGACCAAATAAATGGACAGGCTATGCTTAAATTTCGGCCAGACGTGTTGTCACCTCCCACCTCCCATAAAGTACCCATGTTTCCCACTATGGCAAAAATCTAGCAATAGATTGGTTAGTTGTAGCTAATAAGTTTGTAATAATAATAATAATAATAATAATAATAATATAAGTCTGTCTTTGGCAGGAATGTAGAGAGACAGGAAATCAATGGGAGAGAGAGAGAGAGAGAGAGAGAGAGAGAGAGAGAGAGAGGGAGAGGGGGGGGCAGATATTGGCAGTGACACATGACAGGAGACGCATTCAAACTTTGTCCGTCAAGAAGCATCCATGCTGCGTTGCTACTTGCCTAAGGGGCCATTTGTCTTTAGCCGACCGGAAGGTTTCCCTTGTAGTAATGTCAGCTGGTCTACACTATGAAGGTTTCCCTTGTAATGTCAGCTGGTCTACACTATGAAGGTTTCCCTTGTAATGTCAGCTGGTCTACACTATGAAGGTTTCCCTTGTATTAATGTCAGCTGGTCTACACTATGAAGGTTTCCCTTGTAGTAATGTCAGCTGGTCTACACTATGAAGGCTTCCCTTGCCACTTGGGTTAGGGTTAAAACATTTTCAAGAGGCCTGTATTCATATCTTTAACCCATTTTGACCTGAGGACGATTCCACAAATGCCTTCTAAATCTTGACAGTTTTCTGAAAAACTAGGGGTTCCCGCCCAAAATGGGTTAATAAAGAATAGCTGGTTGATTCCTCCAGAGGGTCAGATGAACCCAGAGCAAATTATGTCCAGTCCAAAACTCTCAGACAAACAAACAAACCTCCATGGTTGATATGATGGAGCACCGAATGAGCACAGATATGCTACATTAATACTCTATCCGACTGCAGCAACAGAATTTATTACACCTGGGCTGAAATCACTGAAGTACAATTATTATTATTATTATTATTATTATTTGCAGAGAAGAAAAATGAATGTATTTCTTTTGACAAAATTATTACAAAATACAATTTATAAAATTGCATCTTCCATTAATCTTCCATTCCTAGCTTGCTTGCACATGAATTCAAAAAATAAGTATAGAAGAAAGACAAAATTGATCGACAAAATGCTCCCCTGTGAGCAATGCTCAAGCTTTAATAACCATTTAAGATTCAGACACACACCCATTCTGTTCAGGGAGAACATTATCTCTGATAACCCTTCTCCTGAAAGCAATGAGGTGAACACAGTGGAACAGTCCCAGTCCATCTATGTGCTGTTTGTCCATTGGGAATACACTAATCCAGTCCAATGTCACATATATATACAGTAGGTTTTGGTGCCTAAAAAGGTTAGTTCAGATCATTTTGACTTAAAGCTGTAAAAATACTTGCCATTAACACAATGAGCGCTGGGATTTCTTTCACAATAGGAGCTCGGGGTGCCGGGCAGATATGGCAGCTATACAGCTATACAGAACCAAAACCAAAACATCTTTGTTCATCTAAAGCAAAAGAAAAAGGCTAAAGGCTGGTTCTGAAGTTTTCCCTCATAAACAGGATCTTTGCAATAATATTATCGAACAAAAACAAAAAAGATCTGAGCTCGGAGCTCAGGCAATTAAGTGAGAAGTTTAGCCTGACCTGACCCAAACGTGTCAAGTCCTGTTGGGTCTTGGAACGAATGTCAAGCTCTGCCAGTCCGGTTATTACATTTCCCACTCCCCACTGAATCCTGTCATTACTACCCGAGTTCCCAAGCCCTCCCACAAGTCTACATGCAGCCATGGTAGCTGGCAAGATTGAATTGGGCAGTGGTCCCATTGTAAATGCATTACTCTCACACTGCCTGTATTACAATTCTAGTTCCACACCCAATTTCATTATTATTGCAAGGAGGTGTGTGGATGTGCATCACAGCATGTGAGAGCATAAGAGTCTGTCGGTCTCTGAGCACAAATGTGTATGTGTGTGTGTGTGTGTGTGTGTGTGTGTGTGTGTGTGTGTGTGTGTGTGCACGCGCACGTGCCGAGAGTCAATGAGATCGTGATCCATCTGTAGCTGGGCTCTATCAACCATGCTCTTGGCAGATGAGTGTATATTGCTACTAATGTGTTTGTGTGTGTGTGTGTGTGTGTGTGTGTGTGTGTGTGTGTGTGTGTGTGTGCGTGCGTGCGTGCGTGCGTGCGTGCGTGCGTGCGTGCGTGCGTGCGTGCGTGCGTGCGTGCGTGTGCATGTGGCCATGTAGCAGCAGGTTCTGTCTATAGTAATGTAAAGGTTATAAAACAGAAACGTAACCATGTTGTTACGAGATCTAAATTCAATGTCGTGGCTGGAACTAGAGGCGCGCCAATCAGGTTTTTTGGCACCGATCACCGATGGTTTTTCTCACGATCGGCAACTATACCGATACCGATCTTGTGCGTAAGGGGAAAATTAGAATATTTCCAAAATTATTATGTCAAAACTGTTCGCGTGTGTGTGTGAGCAGAAAGGAGAGAATGTTTAGTCTCAAATGTCTGTCACAAAGACAAAAACGGTATACTATACCATCTGATTGACTTTTATACCACTTAAATGGTGAAAGAGTTCACCCATCTCACCACTTAAAATTATGTGTATAGTCTGCGTAGTCTGATTGGATGAAGGGGGGGGGGGGGGGGGGGGGGAGTTACCCCATGGGCTCACTGGGGACAGGGTAGGGAGGAAATCCTTATGGTCAGTACACTCTATAGTAGGGAGGATTATCCCAAAAAAGGGGATATTTGAATTAGGCCTATAAGTGAAATCACTGAATATACCAGAATAAATGCACTTTTAATTACTTTCCTAAAAGTAATGACCATAATCATCCTCTGTTGTGCACACAGTCACTGACTGTGCTGGGGAAATCGATGACACATACTACCACTAAATATAACCAACCCATATTCATTCTCGAGTTAGGTGGATTACAACAGTAGGCTACACACTCACACACACACAGAGACTTGGTGTATTTATTGCAACCACGTAGTTACTATATAAACGAGCAGTGACTCTGTAACGCACAACGCAAGCAGTGACAACGCGAGCAGTGACGCAACGCAACGCTCCCACACACACACACGCACGCACGCACGCACACACAGGCCACGGAGCAATGTTGCCACTCACTGCGCAAAAAGCATGGAATACGATGTGTATATTACAGGAAACTCCCGTTAAACTTTCCAACAAACTCCGGTAAACCCCCGAATTGTACCATCACACCTGTATATTACCGTATATTAACTGTATATGCCCACTAAACTTGAGGTTTACGGGCAAAATACAGTGCCCATAATTGCCCGTTAACAAGCCTGCAAACCCTGACTTTCTACAGCCTACACACACTGTCACTCACTTATAATACGCAGACCTGGCAACACTACATCCCATTGGATCCCGCAGCTCTTTAGCTGAACTGGGGAAGGGGAGCACTTGATTGCCTTACACGTGCGTGCGTACGTGCAATACTTTTGTGCTGTGGTCATGCAGGCTCAAACTGGACCAGCATATCTAAAATAAAGCCTAGCCGACGCTTGAAGTCATCAGTAAAAATCTAAAATTCAAATCCTACATTTCAATTTGGGAAAAATCTTGAGAAGCACCGACGATGAAACAAAAGCACGCATGACCTTTTCAAGGTCTGCAAAATGAGAAAGACACGGACGGAAAGGGTGCACGCCATCTTAAAATGAGAGGGCCAATTACACGAAGATAAGGTTGAAAAATGGGTGAAGTGCTTCTTTAATTATGGTAATGTTCCTCAGCCAGAGGACTCATTAATGTACGGCCCTTGTCGATTGACCAATGAAGGAGAAGGTCGGAGTCCTCTTACCGACACCACATTATGAGCCACATACTTAAGCTCCAAGGAAACGATACGGTCAAGATGTGACTGGGTGGAGCCAACACTGCAAAGTAGCTTGTGTTTGTTCCATTGTGCGTTTGCACAATGGAAGTGTGCGTGCGTGCTAGTGTTGCAAATTTTAGTCAGTTTAGTCAGTCTTTTGAATAAAACTTCTAGTCAAACTTCTAGTCTAGTCGACAAAATATCATAACTAAATGTCACGCTGCGACGCGTTGTGAGCTTGTAGATCTGCTATTTCCAGCATGTATACCAAACATGAAATGCCATGTCTTTTAGTTCTACTGGATCTCTTCACCACTAGTCCCTCCCTAACATTTTAGTCTAGTTTGCATTTGTGCATTTGAAATTGTCAGCGTATTTAGTTTTAGTCATTGTAGCTTAGTTTTTATTTAGTCGAGTTTAATTTTGTTTTCCTCAGTGAAAAAGGGTAGACGACAACATTTTTGTCATAGTTTTAGTTGACAAAACCAACAATAGTGCGTGCATGCGTGCATGCGTGTATGTGACTTACCAGACAGCGATGTAATCAGTGACAGGCTCCGTCTGCAGTAAGGTAAAGTTGATATAAATCCCATGTCCGTGAGGAACCGTGATGAGCCAGAGACAGTCCTGAGAGTTGGGGTATTCGTTGGGATACTGAGGGGAGTAGATGGTGCCGTTTTCAGCCGTAACGTTATAGCCACATGGAGCTGTAGAGACAAGGTTAACATTAGGGGGTGAAACAGTTGATGGAAACATTATATGAAAAATAAAGAATGATACAAATAAAAATAAAGTTAAATAAATAGCTGACATGTTGTGAGCTTGAACATTGATCATTTATTTCACTGCAATTGAATCACGTGCATTTTCTAGGGATATATCGCGATACTTCCTCCCGCGATATACAGTATCCCACAGATTTGTCAGAAAATTAGACGTCTAAAAATGGGTTATAACTGGTCTAATCTCTCAAGAACAGATTCTGTGCTGCGCTACCTAATCTGTCAGCAAGGCGATTCAGAATGTGTATACACTGTTGATAGTGGGAATGAAAACACAGGCACACCACAGGAAGTGGAGGGCTATGATGCCGGGCCAACATCCACATTCTATTGAGGCCTGCCCCCAGAGGCAAATTCAAATGAAACAAACAGCAGAGGGTGCTGTTTTTCCTTTTTTTTGCCGATGGGTTAACCTGGGAGGTTGTAACTGGTCTGACACTTTTTTAGTGGTCTAGGCTTAGATTAGCAGAGCCATCTACCGTACAGTAGCGCTCCACGTGGCCTGGCAATGTCAGTTCAATGTATTTCAATGTGGGAACACTCCTGTAATGGCCGCTGCATAGACTCCTGTAATGGCCGCGATCTTCAGCTGCGTTTTTCTTGGAATTGAGGCTCAAAGGTGATTGGACAGAAACGTTAGGAGCTCATGTCGCGGTTACAGTATTAACGCTTCTGATGGAAGTGAAATTATCGATCGGCAGTTTAGTAACGGCCAATCTTTACTTCCGGTGAATTTGGGCTGCATTTCGGGGTTTTCACAATAAAATACACCTTTTCTACGGCCGGCATTGAAGGACATTAGATTGAATCGCGGGAGGCAGTCAATGAGTTTAAATAGGGCATAAGTGGTTAATCAGATTAAATGTATTCATAACCAAACAAATGTGTACTCCGAGTACCCAGATCCTGCATGGAGTGGACATATTAAGCAAATGCCCTATACACAACATGTTTGTTTTACACAAGGATTATGTAAAGAAGGAGCTACAGTAGGGGGCACATAGGCATAGGCCATACACGACTGGAAGTCAATGAGAGCCAACTGGACCTGCTTAACCCTAGAACACTATAGGCAGGTATCTGGGTGAATTTCTTTTCACTGCATTCTCACATGTCCCAGGAATGGGTGGACCAAAGGAGAGGTTCCCCGCTCCATTATTTTATTATTTTAGGAATACTTTATTTTTTTTATTTTTTTAGACGTCATAGTTTTTGGCACCTCAATGTCTTCAAATCACAACAAAGAAGGCGTGCCGAGAGTGCAGCCTAGAGGCTCAATAACCAAGCGCACCATACACACAGCAAGCTACAGACGGTTGAAAACCTGTCATGTCGGGAGCCAAATCAAGTATCAAGAACTCAAAGACACCCCGCTAGCCATTGAGGTCTCCGGCTGCTCCAGTTTGGGAACACTTTTGGGTAAATACAAGAACGCGGGAGAAAGACAAATGGATAAGATGGAAGCAGTGCTGCCAGCGTTGTTCAGCAGAGATCGGGTATGCTGCTGGCAAACACAACGGCACCACGTAAATAATGAATATCACTGCTGGCTTAGCCAAGGCATCTGTTCTGCCTGAACACTCATGCCTGATGGATGTACACGAAGACCTACTGCAAACTCACCCTGTTTATGAACAACCCAACGAGCACAACAAGGTATAGCCTGACGCTCAGCCTGCATTTTCATTTAGTTTCACTTCATTATTCAGACTGAAAGCCTTTCCCACGGCAGCATGTTTCTGTGATGGGCGTTGCCATATTAGAAATACTCCGTTCCAAGTAAATAGCACATCTACAAGCTCACAGTGTGGTGTGAACTTTCAAATGGCCGAAATGTATACAGGGCTGATGTGATTAATGCATGTTTTGTAATAATAATACAAATATATAAAGTAACTAAAGTTTTCAAATAAATGTAGTGGAGTAAAAGTGCGATATTGGGACCTGAGATGTAGTGGAGTAGAAGTAAAAGTACTGGCAGATGTATATCCGTAGGTAAAGTACAAGTATAACCTCAAAATTGTACTTAAGTACAGTACTTAGTTACGTTACACCACTGGAGACCATGGGTGGTATATGGTCGGAGAGGAGGTCTCTCTTACCCTCGCAGCGCGGGAAAGGATGGTTCCACTTCCTGTTGGTTCCGTGCTGGCACGTCAACACGGGGTGCCCAATCAGAACGTAGCCGGGATAACACTGGAACGTTATGGACTGGCCCGCACTGTAGTCGCTGTTGATGATGTCACCGTTGGGGAAGGGGGACGGGTCCTGGCAGTTCTGAAGCTGATAGGCTGGGTAGGGAGGGGGAGCGAGAGAGAGTGAGAGAGATACTTTTAGAATTGTATGGAGAGGATGGGCCCCTTGAGATGCAGCATCTGTTTTGCAGCGAGCCCTATACACATAAGTGAAAAATTACATGCAGACACAGTACAAATACAAATGGCCTGGTCAGCCTGCAATGGGATGACCAGATAAGATCTGGTCATCCCAGCTTAGTAAGATGTTAAAAGTAAAAGTATTTAGGACGACCATTGAGCCGATTCTACTCTATGGCTCCGAGACATGGACACTTTCATAAATACAAGAGAAACGGTTAGATGGCACTTACACCCGCCTTCTAATGAGAGCGCACAATCTGTCTTGGAAGAGCCACCCATCGAATGATCTAATATACGGCAACCTTCCCCGTGTTTCTTCACTAGTCCAATTCAGAATAACACTGTTTGCCGGCCACTGCTACAGAGCTGACAATGAGTCCTGCCTCAAATCAGACCAGAGGTAGAAAACTGTCGTACCCTGATGTCATCGCTAGGGACACATGCATCAGTAAGCAGGAACTGGGGATGGTAATGAAGGACCGGGGGAGTCTGAAGTGGCATTGTGAAATCGTACAAAAACACTACATTACATACAGCAATGGTTCCCGAACTTTTTCAAGTCAAGGTCCCCCAAGTCGACACTTAGCCATTTGAAAAGATATGCCAGGGACCCCCATAGGAGAAGATTTTTACGGCTCTATCAGAGATTCTCAACCAGTTAAATTGCAAGGACCCCCAGTTTGACATGCTACGGACCCCCATGTAATGGCATTTCTATCTCAGGGGCCCCCAATTTATATTGTAAAATCAATGTTAATTTAACTCTGAGAGTGTATCCATTTGTACACAAACCCATAGGGTCCATTTGGTTCCTAACTATCATTTAGCTGGGGACCCTCTGGAACTCCCTCAATGACCCCTGGGGGTCCCCAGACCCCACTTTGGGAACCACTGACATACAGTACACACACGTACAGGTACAGTTGGCTGGACCAATAGTTCACCGATCACCACCATTCTATTTGGCTGTAGAAGAAGACGTAACCCAAAACAACACTGATCGGATTATTCACTCGCTAAGAGTCTTTAGAAGCGTTCATAATGTGTGGTCATGGGGAAGAGCTATTGAGCCACTAAACACAGTCGCTTTATTTATCCAGCGTGATTTGAAATGGAATACTCAATGGAACACGGAGCTGCCGCTCGAGGGGAGCTTTGATTAGCGGTAAGCCAACTTTATATTTTTATCATTCAATAGATTAGAGCGGTAATTAACACGTTAAAGGTGTCGTTGGCGGTGCGGGATATCATTTAAAAGGCGTTAAAGAAGTCCTCAGCCAAGGATGAGTTAACTATGTGCCAAGTTCCAAGCATACCAGGAAGCATGAGGTTGGCAGAGGAAGCGTAGCACCCAGGATTAGATAATTGACACTGGGTGAAAGAAATGGGTTGCAAAATCGTGGGATAAAAATATAGATTAAAAAAAGCATACCCGAGTGAACCTAGCTCTTAAAGGGTACGTGAGAAGACACTCGATGGCTCTAATTTACTGTGCGCTAGGCTCAAAACACACCCATGACTAATTCAGAGGCTTAATACCACCCCTTTGCCTTTTAGCGAATTTGAGGCGGACACACACACCCCACTGATGTAGATCGTGCACCATATGCAGTAGATAGTCTAAATAGGGCTCTCAGTAAAGAATCCCTTGGATCAAGTGTGGCCGTAAAAGTAAAGTAAATCTATGTAAAGCGTCTTGGATAAAGGCGCTATATAAATGCACCATTTACCATTTATTTACCATGTATTGTCCATAGCAAAGTGAAGCTGAAAGAATTACTAGCTTCTTCTCCGTTCTGTCCCACCAAGCCTGACACTGCCAACACTCTCTCTCCTTCTCCCACTGTGCCCTCCCTTCCAACACTCTCTCTCCTTCTCCCACTGTGCCCTCCCTTCCAACACTCTCTCTCCTTCTCCCACTGTGCCCTCCCTTCCAACACTCTCTCTCCTTCTCCCACTGTGCCCTCCCTTCCAAGACCTCCTAAACCTTGCCTGGTGCTTGAAAAGCGCCTGGACTACATTTGCACCCACCACTACTGACGACCACAAAGACGACTTTAATGGTGACTTTAGTGACGACCTAGTCATGATTGTCTGCCTCCTAAGGCAATCATAGTACTCTGAATGGCATAAAATCCCATACTCTGAATGCCGCAACGTGGAACGAGTGGCAACAGAAGCTAACAGAAGCTAATGTTATGAGCTAACTGGAGCTAGAGGACAACCATAACAACACACAGTGAGTGAACCGACAAAGGAACAAAAACAGGCGCTACAAGAGCTTGTTGCACCTGGCAGTTATATGACCGATAGTCATTCTTGGTTTTTTTTGCAGTATAGCCTCTGCAAACCACATCCTAGTATACAGTACAGTCCACAGTACACACAGGTACAAACAAAGCAAATGGAACCAATACACAGTCATGCATTGATAAGTCGATATTTGGCAGTCCAATATCGCCATCGAGTCAACACAAGCCAAACTGTAGTTTTACTCCCCACTGAAGGGTTTCAGTCTTACATGGAAAACTATCTGTATCCCTCCCTCTTATCTCTCCTCCTGTCTTTCTCCGTCTCGTCTCACACTTACATCATCGTTGTCGGGCAGAAATCTTGTATCTCCATATTTTTCATAAATGAATGCCCAATACTTCATATCATAGCGTTGCACAAACGGACCAAAAGTATACAAGATCAGATCTACAGATTGAGCTTCTAGATTGGCTGTTTTCACATATTTTCAAATATTCTTATTATTGTCGTTTAAAGTTGTCCTTTAAACGTGGTTAAGTCTATCTGTGGGGGGGATTTAGACATAGTTAACCAATGAAAAGTAGGCTAACAAGAGAGATTTTCCCCCCCTAATAAAGTTGTTTTTATTTTGTTGCATCCTCTTGCCACCATCTTTGGGTACTTAAAAAAGCGCTATATACGTTAATACGTAAATATTATTATTGTAATTATTATTATTATTATTATTATAAATAATTACGACGTTGGATCCATTCTTTCCATGTCCTGAAAAGTGGTTTTGGACTAACGAGCTTTCGGCGCCAGACAGCGACGATAAGGATGTGTTAGAACATGCTTGTGAAACGTCAGAATCACAGGTCTATTTAAAGGAGAATCATCAACACCACTGATGTCACCACATGCCGTCTGTCTGTTTCCCTCCCATTTCTCTTTACACTCTTGACTCCCACTCACCCGCTTGACTTAACGTCTCTCACTCACCATCTTCCATCATTTCGGGGGTAACTGGCAAAGAGGCGTGAAGCGCATGTAATAGTGTGTGTGTGTGTGTGTGTGTGTGTGTGGGGGGGGGGGGGGGGGGCAGATATTTGGCAAAGTGGCGAGGTAGGTTTCATTACACTGAATTATATTTATCAGTGGGCGTGTTGCAGATATAGTCAATCATGACCAATGGAATCATGGAGCAGTGAGCAGTGAGCACTCACCAACGGTGATGTTCAGTGTCATGGGAAAGAAACTCAAACATCAAAATGATGTCCTTGTGCGGGAGGTGCGGTGTCACCAGACCATAAATCTACGGCACCTCAAACAGAGATCTGACAGACAAGTCAAGAGCAGATTATGTCAAATTATCTCACAAGGAAATTACAAATGCAGTCAATATGTTTGACACTGGTCCTGTAAGACCTTTTTTCTCAGTTAAATCCAGTTCATAAGCCCATACAGTAGCAAAACAGACGGCATCACTTTGCATCTGCTAAATTTGCGCAGGCACAGAGTGGACCCTAAGCAGACATCCACCTCCAGGCAGTCATCTTTGTGTCCGTTTGTACTAATGTACAAAAGGCAGGATGCCAGTCCATTAAATGATCTATATATATGATATCTATTTTAGGACTAGACAGAAGCACACACTATAGTTTTTTTTAATCTTTTATCACCTAGAGATCAAACCCCCAAGTAAGACAATGAATGTCAAACACTCTCTCCCTATGCACCAAGGCTTTCAGCATACTGTATAAATAGGGATGGAGCTCGTTAATTTTTATTGATAACGATCACCATCAATCACCATCAATCAGGCCCGGGTTCTTATCGAGCCCACTATCGAGCATTTTCTATTATTTTGTGGAAAGACAGGAGACAATACATTCTGAACAGAACCAGTATCTTTTACTAGGGCCTTCAAATACAGTACATTCCTAACAGGCAATTGACCTTTTTACCAATAAAATAATATTAAAGAAACTGTTAAACTTAAAAGTGTTTTTTACCCTGGCAGCGCTGATTGGCAGGTATCAATACACTTTTAGAACGACATGTTTGTGCCATGGATGATTACATTTATTTCTTGATCGCCTCTTGCCATAATTGTTTGAACATGACCGTCATGGGCCGTTATGCTCGATAACAGGCTTGATAAGCCCAAAGCGTATTGATAACCGGAACTCAATAAGCTTGTTATCTGATTTTATCGGGTATCGGTTATCGAGCTCCATCCCTATGTATAACGCAGTTATACTAATGTGTGCACTGATCTTTGGTAAGTCTAGGCATCGTGCACATTGATCTCTCAGATAGAGAAGTTGTTTTCCGGGGTGAACCGCCTCCTCTTGTGGCCCGTTGTGACCAAAAGGTCTGAAACAGCCCCATCAGCAAGAGTGAGATCTATACCCGACTTGAAAGATGCAACTGTCCCTTTATAGATAGCAGCAGAGCCGGATATACAGCAGGTCTTTTTCCCTGGCTATAAAGAGGGCTCAGTGCACGTATGCGCACGTGTGGGTGCACACGCGCAGTCGCGCACGCACTCACAAAATCTGTTAAAATGATCGTCAGATGGGTTTACCATTTTTGACACCCGACATCATTTCAAAAAAATAAAAGAGTCTCTCTTGCCTATAGGATTTTGGCAGCCTTCTGCTATTTCCTCCTTTAGTTATTTCAGTGGCAATCTTGTTCAGCCATATGTTTAATATAAATAATAATAATAATAATATGATATTAGACCAGATTTATCTTCAGCGATTAATTGGAACTGAAGGGACTCACCCTGATAGGTCAGTTTGAATCCCGGCCTGTTCTCCGAGTGGTCACTGTAGAAGTGAATGATGGTCAAATGGGTTGTGCTTAGTAGAGAAGGCGGGATCACAGAGCCAGTGAACTGTCCAATGAGAGCAGAGCTGTGCTGTGGGCCCGCTCGAACCTCCAGGAAGTCATGGTTGTCCTCGGACGAGAAGTTCTGGAACTGGAGATGAGCACCTGCAATATACACACCATACGGTTCTTAACTCACTCAGCGCCGATATCGCCTTTTGACGCCTCCCAGTCCAAACGCCTTCTGCGCCGAGTTTGCCTTTTGACGCCTATTTTAATATCAATTGATTGCGGTTCACAACTGTATCCTGTAACACGCTCCTAACACTCCGGTAGCGGTGCGATGAAAAAAAGAAAAACGAAGAAAAACGGAAATGAAAATTCGGCTGGCTTACAGTATGCTGTCTATATGGCGACGCAGTTTTTAGAATCGTAATATCTCGGATTCTTCTTTTTGGCTCAAAACAAAGTTGATTTGCGGCTCATTTCTATACATTGTGTAACCTGGTGGGTTACACAATGTATGTTTTGGGTGAATTAGATTACAATTGAGGCACCCGTTACATAGCGATAATTCACTTCCTGACTCTCGGCTTCCCAGTGAAACGGCTTTCAAACTAAGAGTCTCACCATATTATAAGACTGGGTGGGGGTCCAGGAGTCCATTTTTAAGACACCAGTGATTTTCTTTGGTTAAAATAAGTGTTGAAAGGCTCCCTAGAAGTAACTTTTTTAGGTTTCTAACTTTTCTCCCACTTTTGAGAGAGCTACACCTTCATCCCTAGATAAGTTCCTTCTTAATAATATAGAACCAGACGTGAGGGTGTCTACTACATCAGCTATTAAGTTGGCATGGGAAAATGAGCTGGGGACTTCAATTTCAGACGAGCTCTGGGAAGACAACCTTGAAGAAATGAATGCGTGCTCTATCAACTCCAAACACACATTTTACGCCATTTTAGGTCCATATATGGGCATTCCACATATAATCATACCAATAATAAAAATGTGGGCACAACATTTATTAATCCTATCAATGGTTGGATTGGTGGTAAGTACCTGCGACATACTAGCGTTATGTCCAGGGGGTGTAATTGTTACATCATGGCTGTACACTTGCTGCCTCACGCTACAGAACCAGCAGATGGGCTCCTGCCCCTCGCTCTGCAAGGTTTACATCAATCTGAGAATACTTTACCATATCCAGTAGGTAGCGTGAGCTGCCAGGTGCAGTCCAGGTTGCCAGGATAGTTGCCAGGGAAACCTGGACTGAGGATGACTCCACTCATCTCAGATAACACCCCTCCACAGCGAGCTGGCAATACGCACACGCACACACACACACACACACACACACACACACACACACACACACACACACACACACACACACACACACACCTGAAACATGATGGCAATAACCCCTTCCTATTATGAAGCCCCCATACATAATACAAACATAATCGGCTTTCACATTTCACATTTTGACAAACTACTGTAGACTGTGCCTTTCGGGCACCAGCCTAGTTGGTCACCACGCAAGTCGGGAACGATGCAAGTCGCGGGAACACATGCCCACCCGTTTTCTCACAAGGCACCACTTATACCGTATTGACGAAGCAGTGCAAACGTGAGCCATGCTTGGCATCACTGGCTGTGGACTTGTGTGGGTGAAATAGGCCGCGTCTCTCTCCCTCTCCGGGCTATAGCGTGGGTGAAATAGACTCTCTCTCCCTGCCATTCTCCATCTCTCTCGACGTTATTGAATAATCATTAGGTGGCCTTTGCTTTGTTTCACCCATTTCAACTGATCTTTCCTTCCCTCTCAACTCTGAGGCTCCTTCGCTGTCCATGGTGCTGAAGTGGTCACACAGCATATAGTGCAGGGATATATCAAAGGGACACGTTGCCATGTCACAGATATTGTGTTAATAGGCTCTATGCAAAAGAAAGAAGAAGTCTGCACACCGTTTTGAAAGCTCACCAAAAACTTTACTTACCAGAGCAAATACTCCACTGACGAAGGCCACAGAGGCCCAAACACCTTGTGTTTTCCCGCTCTGGTAAATAACGTTTTTGGGGACTTCTTCTTTCTTTTGCAGTTTGTTGTCTTTTTGTTTGAGCACCCGTTGAATTAGCCTGGGATGTGCGTGCACCTCCTGACCACAATAGGCTCTATGCACACATGCCATTTTAGAAAGAACTTAATTGGGCCCCTTCCCTACTTCCATCACAGGTGGTACCGCTGATACTAATAATGACGGCTCTGTTCCATTCTGGTCAAACAGAGTCAGGGTACTGCTCTTGTGCATGTTGGCTCACTGGAAACACTCTGCTACATCAGTGGGTCTCAAAGTGTCCTTGCGTGGGTTCCAAATGGCCCCGTACAGGTGTGCAAATGGACCCGGTCCATGGAATTTAAAAGTTTGAGAACCACTGCACACTAAATGGAACAGAGCCTTAATTAATATCATCGGTAACACCTGTGAAGGAAGTAGGGAAGCGGCACGGAAGTAGTACGAGTTATTCTGTGTGCATATAGAGCCCATTGGCTGCGTATTGTTACAGGCTGCACTATTAAAATAACTGGATTGTATCCGTGTGGCATGTGAGCTCTGACGTGACGATATGCAGTCTGGGTGATTTCGACGCAGCACTTGGGAGACGCAGTCTTTAGTTGCTGTTGTTATACATAGAATTTCATTTGCACACCTTGGCCAGGCGAAAATGACAGAAACCCAGGGAATAGTCTTGTGGTGCTACTGTAACTAGATTTGTATGAACCACAGGCTGGGTGAATGATAGTATTTCAAATCTGTGTTTAAATAATAAATAATAACTCGTTTTAAATTAAACACAATTATTTTGCAGAGGGGTGTGTGCGTGAATGTGTGTGCGTGCGTGCGTTACCTATACAAAGAGGAGGCGGGTAGTTCCATCGACGCACAGTGCCAGGCATGCAGGAGATATGAGAGTGGCCCTGGAAGTGACATTACAGCAGGTTACAGGTTACTACAGGAAAGACACTTCAGAACAATGCAAATAACCCTGCTGAGTATATCAAGCAACAACAACAAAAAAGTGTGGAAGAGGAAATTGCATTGCATTAATGTGCTCATGGCTGAAAGTCAACACTTCTCCAACACATACTGTACACACATAGATACACCCAGGGACGTGCACACATAGACATCAAAGGGGGCTTCAGTCCCTGCCTTTTTACCCGTCTGTAAAACAACTGCCCTCTCCAGACCATGAATGCATCATTTACTATGGTGAAAGAAATGCAAATACCACTCCTTTCCTTCCATGCCATACCGGAAGGCAGCATTCATGAGAATTGCTTTTCCCCCCCAAAGTCTCCTGAACTTGAACGCAGCATTTTGCGCTGAACAAATTTATTTAGAAATCCATGTTGTACACACCCCATCTTCACTAGCTAAATAGTGCTGGGTTGCACCCCAACATAGCTGATCTACAAGCTCTCAACGCGTCACAGCTTGTAGATCTGCCCTCTTACAGGATGTCAGCCCCTGCCTCTCTAACACTCTCTGCACGTCCCTGGATACATTTATGTGTCTTCATGTCTGGATAAAAAAGTGTTACTATTTGTCTTTGGTAATTACCTGTAGTGTATAACCAGGTTCACAGCTGAAGGCAACAACCTCGTTGACCATATATCTGTCTCCCAATTTAATGCCGCTGGCTGGAATCATTGGCTCAGGACAGGTGGTAAGACCAACGGCTGTAGCCAAACCAAAGAAAGAGAGATTATTAGTATGTGTGTATCTATAGAAGGCAAGTACTGAGAAAACTGTTGCGCCTTTCTTCGTCCTTTTTTTCTCTTTAAACTTGACTACGGTAGCGGTGGTCTCAAAAACATAAGGGAACTTTGACAGGAAAATACTCGCTCACCGTATACTATAAACAAAGAAGTAAAACTCCTTAGACTTGAGACTTAGAAAAATTTAATTTCTTTTATTTTAAGATGCTGTGCTCATGGTGCTCTGTGCTCATGGTGAGATTAAAAAGCAAAACGTTTTCGGTCCTCAGACCTTTTGCTTTTTAATCTCACCATGAGCACAGGGCACCATGAGCACAGCATCTTAAAATAAAATAAAATTTATTTTTATAAGTCTAAGGAGTTTTACTTCTTTGTTTATACGGTGAGCGAGTCTTTTCCTGTCAAAGTTCTATAGAAGGCAAACAATGATTTCATTATGCTATAAGTAGCATGTGACATGTCAAAATAGGGGGTTTTCATGATTCTGAATCCATTCCAAGCATTAGTTTTGCACAAAAAAACAGACCTTGGTCTAAAAACGGCCATAGCTGTCATCACAAATAATGACATTTTGGGCAAGTGGCTATGGCCGTATTAAGCCAAAGGAGTGTTTTTCGTGCAAAACGAATTTGGAATGGATTCAGAGTCATGTAAACCCCTTTAGTTTGACATGTCACATATTACATAAATCATAACAGGATTTTGGATATAGGATATATAGGATGTAGGATGTTAAAAATGGTATGATCACATATATCCCCCTATAAAAAAAAAGCTCAATACTGACAACCGGTCAGCAAGTGGATTCATGAATGTATGTATATAGACAATATTTTAGGCCAATAAACTACGGTATATACACATTTCCCACTTTAAACAAAAGAAGCCTGTTGGCTGCCGGACTAAAGCAAATCCCAGCCTCCCCAAATTTCCCTGGACAGAAAAATGTCCCGCTCAGTTTATTGTTTTGTTGGGTTTTTAACCCTGGCGTCATATAAACAGAGGAACACGTCTTTATTACCCTAAAGGTTTCTTTGTTGTTTTATTTTACACATTATTAAAGTTAGTGCACATTAAATTCCCCTGTTAACTGTGAGCTTGTGCTTTGCACTTTTACCCTGGTACTTTATAAAGTGGGCTAATGCCAATTGTATGTCAGGGTTAGCTAGCTACGGTTAATGTGACGGGTCCGACTGCATTAACCTGCTGCATGCAACTATCCCAAAGCTTCCTTGGGGAAACCTGTGCCATGGGGTGGAAAATAACCTTGCGGGTAATCATGTACAGTAGTGTTAAATGATGAATGTGTTTATAATTGCTGCAATCATAAAGTCATTTAACCGAGCTTGAGATCAGCACAACATTAAAAACATGCAGCAATGTGACTATACTTACCCTACTGCTCACACTATACTGTTGAGTGGTCATAATTTTTTTATGCATTTAATACAGCTATAAAAGATGATAACAACACTGCTACACGGTCAGATGCTATTACAATTCTGCTGAGTGGGCCTTAATGGTGCTGGCTTGTCAGAGTCAATTGTTTGTTTGGCCCAGCTTAAAGAATAGTGGTTTTCAATAGTCACATTCAAGTGTATTCAAAATATGTTAATAGGCAATAAGCTGAACGTGTATATACATTTCATCTTGTAACCCATGATTAATCTTTTGTTTGTTTGTCCCGAATAAATTAATATTTAAATTGTAGTGTTTGAATTTACACTAATTAACCAATCACTAAGGATGCATCTTTAAAAGTATGTGAAAGTAATATATTTGCTTTGTTTATTCTTACTGTGATAGAAGTTGCAACTTACTGTACCGTAAGTTTGTCAACAACCTATTCTTTATCAAAAAGTGTGCTTTGTGTGTGTGTGTGTTTATTAAATCAAACTAACTAAACAGAAAATATGCAGTCAATGTTTGTATTGGAAATAGGGATGGAGCTCGTTAATTTTTATTGATAACGATCACCTTATCGAGCAGGCTTATTGAGCCGGGTCCTTATCGAGCCCACTATCCAGCATTTGCTATTATTTTGTGGAAAGAACAGAACCTTATTTTTATTGGCCAGCTGTGAGAGTTTGTATGCCAATAAACAGTTCTAACGTGTATACACACAGTCTCACACACACACACACACACACACACACACACACACACACACACACACACACACACACACACACACACACACACACACACACAGTGTCGCGCACCAAAAATAGCCAATCTACAAGCTCACAACACGTCTGGTTGCACCGCGTTGTGAGCTTGTAGCTCTGCCTTTTCGGCAACGATAGACTGAGAAGATGCACATTGAATACGTCACGTATTATGTGAGACTATTCAATCGATCCGCAGGAGATACAGTATTATAACTCTATGGCAGGGAGATTTGAGTTTCCCAAACGTATTATTATGAATTGGATTAATAACTTATGGCAACGTCTTACCGTGCTTGCCTTGGGCAGCAAGCACGGTAAGCACAACATGCGTTGGGTGGAAGAGCAGGATGTTTGTTCCGCTGCAGCAGCTGATGCTCCCGTGTTGTTTCGACTCGGTGCAGACATGCAAAGGTATCGCATTTGGGTGTCAATTTGGTCAAATTTGTCAACACAAAATGCAGGAAGAAAGATGAATGATGATAACTCAGGCACTCACACTAAGGCAGGGGCCATAGGGGGTCCTCACAGTTACTACAGGGTAACAATAATTATTTGTGTGATTGGAATTAGTTTTTACATTAACCACGTGAACCCTAGCGTCCCTATTGTAGCCAAAATAATTAAATAAATAAAAGGATCAGACCCGTCTGAAGTGAGTGGTGCTGCACTGCATTGCACTGCACTGCATTGCACTGCACTGTACAAGCTCTCCTCCCTGGCCTCTGTCTGTGTGTTAGGCTGCACAACAGTCTCACTTGGTGGTGACAATATGCTACTTCCGTGCTCGGACACAGGGACAGTCAGGGACACGGGGACACAGGGACAAAGGGACACACACACACACACACACACACACACACACACACATAGCCGTCTATAGGAGTGGTTTCACCACTCAAAAATAGCACATTAGTGCGAGGCGTTGTGACCTTGTAGACCAAGTGCCTGTATTGAGGTTTCATGTGGTTATAACAATATAAAAACATGAATCCAACACAATGACAGTGTTGTTTAAACAAGTCTATGAAGTCTATGAAATCTATTTAAAGGTTTAATCTGCAACATGGGGGAGGGGGTGTCCCTGCTTCATCTCCCTCCCAGCTAAAGGGCATTCATATATCACTCATTCTTGAGATGAGGGACAAAAGTGGAAAAAACATGTCCCACACATAAGAGCCTTATTTTATGTAAAAAATAAATAAATTCATAAAAATAAAAGCACTTGCAAAGTTAAGTGTAATACAGTTGTGTATTATTATGCCCTTAATTTCATTATAATTGTTTTCATATTCCATCTGAATTAGTTAAAAGCAGGCCCTGTACCCAAAAAGGCCTGTATTTAGCCTGTCCCCAGCAAGTGGCCACAATTTCAAACTGCCAAAAAAGTGTCTAATACTGTCACAATCACATAAATATACATACTAAATTAAAGTAGATTGTCAACAACATAGCAAATAATATACACAGTTAATTTTAATTCATATTTTCTATTAAATATCTCATATCAAATGTTCGTCCCACGTCTCCGTCAACTCCGTCAGGTTTTTTTAAAAGTCTTAAATTAATCAGAAAATATTGTCGACAGATTTAGCCTGAAGACTCCTTTTCCAAGTCCCATTTATATTTGTTGCAACAGTGGAGTACCTGGTCTGACAAGCATTCAATTGTTTGATATTTTAAACAAACAATGTTGATAACAATGTGGTCACAGCTTTTACATGTCAACTCCGTCAGGACATTATTATGATCTTTGTTAAGAATTCAAAAATAATGTTTATTATTTTAGTTTAGGGGTTAGGTTTAGCTAACAAAATTAAGCAAAAACAAAATGGCTACATTGTACTAAAGAGGGTTAAGATGAAAACAAATGCCATTTTGTCAACTCCGTCAGACGTCAACTCCGTCAGATTTTGTGTCTGACGGAGTTGACGTGTATCTGACGGAGTTGACAAAAGTGTTCCTAAAACAATAAAATTATTGTTTTTGAATAATGGGCAGTATTCTAATTTGGCACACAGTTAGAGCATGCCTTAAGGAACATTTTTGGCTATGGGGCCATCACAGATTTGTCTCGTGGTGACCATGGCAGCCATATTACAAAAGAGCCGCCACCTGATGTTATTTTACAATAACTCAAGTTCTACACCACCTAGGATCTTGATTCTGGTGACTAAGACCTCATTTTCAAGGATGAGGGATACAGTGGTACAATTTAGACTTTCCCTGTGACCATGGCAGCCATTTTTCAAAATGGCCGCCACCTGCTGTTATTTTACAATAACTCAAGTTCTACACCACCTAGGATCTTGATTCTGGTGACTAATCATACATTTTCAAGGATGTGGGGTACATTGGTAATATTTAGATTTGTCCTGTGACCATAGCAGCCATTTCTTTTTCAAAATGGCCGCCACCTGCTGTTATTTTACAATAACTCAAGTTTTAGACCACCTAGGATCTTGATTTTGGCGACTAATCATACATTTTAAAAGATGAGAAATACAGTGGTACTATTTAGATTTGTCCTGTGACCATGGCAGCCATTGTTTTTCAAAATGACCACCAACCTGCTGTTATTTTACCAATAACTCAAGTTTTAGACCACCAAGGATCTTGATTCTGGCGACTAATCATTACATTTTCAAGGATGATCTTTCTCTGGGAGAGGTAAGGGCTTATTTCAGGTGCAGGTTGAGTTTCTACTGACAGGACATTAAAAGGAGGTGGGCTTTCTGGCCTTTGACTTGCCCCTTTCAGGTACAGATGCACAGTTTGACTTCACTGGCCACTGCAGGGAACTGTGGGGGAGAAACTTTGGTCTCTTGACACCCCGATTAGGTTCAGGGTTTTTTTTGGTGGAGACTTGCCTTTCATGACATCTTTGCTGCAGCAGTTGATCTCCTTATTGCCAGTGGTGGCACACTCTGGGTCTCTGGGGCATTGTATCTTGGTGGCCTCCTGCCAGTGTTTCTCCATCCTTCTCCTGAGCTCTGTGTTCTGGGGCTCTGTTATAGTCAACTTACATTGTCTTGGCTGGAGATTGCTTTCCTGCAGGGTCCAGCCCAGTCTTGTGCAGATGGCTGCTGGCCCACCTGGAGGCCCCAACCTCACTTGTTCGGTTGGTGTGATTAGGTGGGGTGGTCTTCCCCAATCAGGATGAGGGGTTTGACCCTTTAAAACGGCAGTCTGGCCAAGTGTCTGTATTTAGTTGTGAGTTTAGATACAGGATACGATTGCTCACCCAGCCCCAGGTGACATGAGGTGAAGGCTCCTTTGATTTGGTAACATTGCTTTGGTTGACATGCTGGGGACACAGAGAAAGACACTGATGCCTTCAGTGTCTGCACATCCTGCCTGATGGTCCTGAAGCCAAATCTTCTGTCTTCAGTCTTTCGCTCACTGTTCACTGCTCACTGTTCACCTCACCGAATTTAGCCCAAGGAGTTTGACCCCTAGTTTGGCCATAGAACCCCTAGTTTGGCCATAGCCACTTGCCCAAATGTGCCGACATGTGCTGACCTCATCACATCTGTGATGATGGCTATGGCCGTTTTTAGCCAACGTAGTGTTTTTTGTGCAAAACTAATGCTTGGAATGGATCCAGAATCATGAAAAGCCCCTAGTTTGACATGCTACTTAAAGCATAATGAAATTTAAAACATTTAGCCTTATATTGTTTGTTGATGGTAACCAACTTTCAGCAGCTGTCAAACATGCCCCTAGGGTGGTCAAATAGAAACCAATGTGGGATATGTTAGTAGACACCTTTACAAACATTGGTGAAGAAAATTCTTGGTAAGAAATGTATTCACAGATTTTATATTATTCTGATAATATTCCCTGAGTAAATTGGTAAAATAATAGCAGGTCCACCATTTTTTTAAATGTCTACCATCCATGGTCACAGGATAAATCTAAATAGTACAACTGTATTCCTCACCCTTGAAAATGTATGATTAGTCACCAGAATCAAGATCCTAGGTGGTGTAGAACTTGAGTTATTGGGAAATAACAGAAAGTTGGCGGCCATTTTGAAAAATGTCTACCATGGTCACAGGACAAATCTAAATAGTACCAATGTATCCCACATCCTTGAAAATGTATGATTAGTCACCAGAATCAAGATCCTAGGTGGTGTAGAACTTGAGTTATTGGGAAATAACAGAAAGTTGGCGGCCATTTTGAAAAATGGCTGCCATGTTCACAGGGCAAATCTAAATAGTACCACTGTATTCCTCATCCTTGAAAATGTGGGATTAGTCACCAGAATCAAGATCCTAGGTGGTCTAGAACCTAAATCAGTTAAACTTGTCAACTCCGTCAGATGTTCGTCAACTCCGTCAGACGTTCGTCCCGTGATGTTTTTGTTAATTTCCAAAGAAATAGAAAATTCGCTGTCAAATCTTTTGTGCTTATGTATTGAAACACCAACTGAAATGATACGTAATGATGATTTTTTTTTTTTTTTACATGGTTTTCATGTTATAATATTGAAAATAAAGGTTGAAATGACGGTTTTGAGAAATTGGATATTTCATAATAGTGTGATATTGGAACAAAATAATATTAAAAGATTTGTATTACTTAACTTGATTACTGAAAGCCATTATAAGATAACTGAGGACTTTATATTATTGTTGAAATGATAAAATTCAATTAAAAGGGATTTTAGTGTGTCTGACGGAGTTGACATGAATCAGGTATTAAGTGCATAAATGTCCCATTTTAGAAAGAAATGTTATGCGAAAAACCTGTTCCTTCTCAAGATTGGTAGTTGAGACCTGTGTCTACAAATACATCTATTTGATTTGAATGTATCTTAAAAAAAAAAAAAATCCAGTTTGAAAAAAGTTTTGTCCCTTATCTCAAGAATGGGTGACATATTATGCTCTCATTGGCTGCTGCAGTTCATTGGAGGGGCGTGTATCCACGTGAGGGCGGAAGTGCGCCAGAAGTGCGGAAGGCACGCTACGCCACGATGCCACTCAAGTAACTACTGGCCAATCACAGCGCATCTTTTTCCGGGACTTGTCAGACCCGAATGTCCGCTCTGTGACGCACGCGGAAGCTTCTGTGAAGCACTAGTGTCGTGTTGCCAGACTGTTGCCTCTCACAAAACTGTTCTGGCTATACGCGAGGCTATAGTGAAGCCCAGTCTGGGTCAAGCATTCAGGACCACCCCCACTGTCTGGGTCAAGCTGCAACTGCACAATAACGACTAACAACATCCCTCCCTATGCGGTTGTTGACAGGCGGTGCGATCACGTCCACCTGAGTGCATTGACATCGTCAGTCACCTGAGGATCCACTGAGGATTCTTCATGTGTTAATGCATGAGCATCACAGTCATCAAATGCACTGTGTGTGTGCGTGTGTGCGTGCGTGCGTGCGTGCGTGCGTGTGTGCGTGCGTGCATGCGTGCGTCTAAAGGTGTGGCTTACTCTTGTACTCCAGGTGAAAGCCTGCCGCCACGACGCTGATGTCACTCTGGAAGTGCAGGAGGAGCTGATTGGACGTGGAGTTGAGGAGGGCGGGGGCTGTGGTTCCTGTATAGCAACACACAGGCAGAGCGGTGAGTCCACGTACTGTACACTTTCAACTACTCTACTGAAAAAAATAATTAAAGATGGAAAATATCCAAATATAACACTACACGGAGAAATGAATAATGAATAATGGTTGAACACGGTTGAAATATCCAGATGAGCAGAGAGATGGTAACATTAATATAGTTCTCCCTCTTTTCCAATGAACTGTGAGTCACTTGATTAATTAATACTATAAATTGCGTGCACCATAAATAGTTTGAGATTTATTAACTCACAAACCTGTGAGCTATTTTGGGTGTGTGACACGTATACTGGCACACAACAAAGTATGAATCAGCCTCTAGCCTCCAGCAGAGCCACTGGGAAGAAGACACTGGTGTCATTCATTCCGTGCATGCATGCATGCGTGCGTGCGTGCGTGCGTGCGTGCGTGCGTGCGTGCGTGCGTGCGTGCGTGTGTGCGTGCGTGTGTGCGTGCGTGCGACAGGTATGTGCTTGGGGCAGGTCACAGCAGGGAAGTCCTCCCTCTGGGGAGATTGTTAAATGTTGCAACATCCTTCATCTCACTCACTCACTCTCTCTTCTCTTCTTTTTTCTTTCACTAATGCTCTGTTCTTCTACTCCTGTGTGCCCCCCCCCCCACACACACACAAACACACACCTCTCAGGACTAATTATCCTTCCACACCTTTTCTCATTCCTCCTTTCTCCCTCTCCTTAACCACATTAACTTTGGGAAATAAAGTGTGTGTGCGTCATAGAGCTATAATATAATCTAGAGAATGGATTGAGGAGCGATAGCCCCGCCCCCCGCTATTCACTTCAATGGAAGTTGCTCAGTGGCGTTTTGAAGCCACGACAAAACGACAAAGTCTTCCGGGTATATAGTACCCCTCGAGCGTTGATATGATTGGTCGGCTCCTATCATAGTACCCCTCGAGCGTTGATATGATTGGTCGGCTCCTAGCGTAGTACCCCTCGCTATGTCACGTCCTACATGTCACGATTCATACATAAATGTAACCTGGGCCTGCAGTACCACTTTTGACCAGTAGGGACAGCGGCTTCAACGTTGCCCAGCCATCCTGCAGGCTTGGTGTGTGTGCGTGGCGTGTATACTGTATGCCAGTAGCCCTACCAGAAAATGATCCTAATTTAGGAGCTGTCATGTCTCCTCCGTCGTAGATTTCAAGAGAATCCCAGTTGTGCTCAGTCGCAAATGTCACCACCTGGATCTGAACAAAGAATAATAAAAACAGCAGAACAAAACAAAGGAAGGTGATTTAGTATAGCATTTAAACATTACCATAGATCATTTGTTTTCTACAAGCAGTCAGTCAGTGCATTCACTCAGCCGGCTGCCGATATAGTCCCAAGGTACTAGAAATGCATTGTGAGAACAATATCAGAATTCTGAATCAACGTTATTATCACAGTTTCACCCATTTAGGACTTAGGCCTTTTAAATCCTTCTAAAAGTTTTCTGAAAAACCTATGTTTCTATCTCCGTGGTGCTCAACCTTTTTCATCTCAAGGACCCCAAAATGTAATTGGCCGCCGACCCGCATCTGAAAATATGCTGTTCCAGGAGGCAGGGACCCTCCAGCTGAAGTATATATAAGTATGTATATATAAGTATATATAAATATGCTGTTCCAGGAGGCAGGGACCCTCCAGCTGAAGCAACGATTTGAGTTTTCTGTGAAAGAATATATATTCGAACTCAAGATCTATACAAGCTCGTAGATCTGCTATTTGTCAATATAGCAAGTGCAACATAATGCTTAAAACACCAAAAGGGGTTCCCGTCCTAAATGGGTTAAGAACTTTTTGAGAACTTTTACAACACAAATTACAAGTAAGCGGCTTCAGAAGCTTGTTTCACAAACGGCACAGCCGTAGGGTCTCTCGTAGCTTATCTACAGGCTGCACAGCCTGTATAGTGTTATGCAATGTATGGACAATTGACATAAAATGTAACTTGTACTTTTGAAAGACGGCACCATTTTCAACCTTCATAATAATGTATAGTATAATTAAAAGGCTATTTGTGTCTACTCGTGCTGTGTCTCAGAGGTGGGCCTTGTGTCTACTCGTGCTGTGTCTCAGATGTGGGCCTTGTGTCTACTCGTGCTGTGTCTCAGAGGTGGGCCTTGTGTCTACTCGTGCTGTGTCTCAGAGGTGGGCCTTGGACAGTTCAGATACACCTGCCTATACCAATGACATCATCGGTAGACAGGTTTGGCAATTTCACACATTTCACACATGTAATATTTGGTCCAG